>NW_027279915.1:0-63829 GCF_046629955.1 Centroberyx affinis
TAGACAAAGAAACACACTTGAGACAAGCAGATCAAACACATGCAAAAAATATATAAGAACATAAACAATTTAATAACGAAGTAAAAATGAAAGAGTCAAATCATTTAGGCCTGCATGATAACTGTGGAAGTACTGCTTATGTTTTACTTGTATTTACAGGAATAACGTCTTGAAGGCGAAGCGAAGTCAGGTTGTGCACAGCAGTTGCAACAGATATGAAAACCACAGTGCGCGCGCTCACAGTGAGCCCAGATACAACACACTGCACGAGCGCAAGTCAGAAACTAAGAGAAACTTCCTGTTCCAACACATTATGTTTTTTACAAAACCTATTTTTAAAGTTTCGTTTTCACAGCTGCACATATTCAGCGCGCTCAATAACGGTTAAAACATACTGTTTTAAAAAAAAATCATACTGAAGCCTTGAACTAACGCACAATATACTTGTTAGGTTGAGCAAAGTCATAAGATGAGGTCAGTCGGATCTACGAACAAAATGGAGCAAGCCCCAACCCAAAATAATCTATATAGCCTCTTCACTTACTGAGCCATGAGTCCAAAGTTGCGTCCCTGTCACTGGTCGCCATTGCCGTCCGTCCTATTCCGTCCAGATATTTGTTTATTCAACTCTCTCTGCGGAGGAGAGGTGTCAAACTGCCGCCTGTCGGGTCCAGCCCAGCGCTGCCTGCCTGGCGACATGTGACACTCACACTCCGTCTGCGGTCAGGAGACATGCAAACTAATTTATCCATTACACCCTTTCCCCCTATGGAGTCACCATATAGACCGACAGCGGTGTGGCGGTAAATGAAAAAGGAGGGTCGGTGATCATTATGTAAACAACAGATAAAAAGAAAATTATACTTGAATAAAAGCGTTGATCCCCCCCCCTCGCCACCCCCATTAAAAGAGCCATACAACAGTTTGATACCACTTAGTATGAATTCTATGTCAAAAAGATTTCAATCACCTCAAAAGGATGAGAAAACAAGGTGGTTTTATTCTCACTACATCCTGCTGTTAGCTGTGTGGCTTCTTTTTTTTTTTTTTTTAACTTCACTGTGTGTGGTTTTGCACATATGTGTGTGTGTGTGGTTTTGTTGTCCCCAACAACAAAGTTTAACTAAAACTCCATGTTGCTGATCAAAATCGATAAAAAGCCACATGATACACAGTTGTCTAAATTAAGGATAAAAAGCAAATACTAAAATCTCATAAAAAAAAAATCTGAAGCAAATTAGGGAACATTAGGCTATTTGCCCTATTAGAGTTGCAGCATATTTTATACCACCTGCAGTACAATGCAATGAACATAAATGATTATTTAACATGTGATTTTCCATGTTGGCAGATAGTTATATATAGATATTGAAACAATTTATGATTATCGTGTGGTGTGAATTTTTTCCCCTCTTTAACATAACTGGCTCAAAGCAAAAATGCATATTTTTATGAACTCTTTATGAACACTTTTGCATGGAAAACATTTTCTTGCAATTGTACGAAACCAGTAAGTTACTTCCCACCCTCGACTGCATGGTGTAACCCGGGCCTGCAAAGTCTCACATCAGTGAATAAAAGAACCAGACCATGTGTGTGAAAATTGCTTTTATAAAATATTTATATTTCAAGTATTATATGGGTTTTTATTGTACTGATATCAGTGGGGCGCAGATCATCTTAATTGTGTCCGTTTAGGCTTGGCAGAACTGCGTCTCCAGGTCATGCATGAGGTAAAGCAGGTAACCCCTATGACAGCTGTGCCCTCTGAACATACAGGCTGTGTCCTCAGCAGCAGCTCTTGTCCTCATCATGTCCATCAGTGTGTGAGGTGAAGTGACACAGTGAGAAGCTTCCCAGTCTTTAGCTCATCTGTGTGACATCCATAAGCTTCTGGAAACGATGGCTGATCTCTGTGGGTCCCAAAGACACCATCATCTCCGCTACACTGGGACCTTGCTGCAGGGTGGTGAGAAATAGGAAGGGAAACAGGGGATCAGAGGTCAGTAAAATGATGCAATCACTACAGACAGTACCATGTTGGAAAAGCAATCAGTGGCAACTTCCCCTTTCCATATTTTATAATCTGTAGGGTGACTATGGTGACTGAGTCACTGTGGTATTGCCTGGGCTTTAGTTATTGCTGTCATTTTACATTGTATTTTATAATTTAGCTTAGTATTACATTGTTCAGAGAGTACCATGAACAGACATAAACAAGAGACACATGAAGCTGCACAGAACTATGCAACTTAGTTAAGAAAAGTGCCAATCAAATAAAATTAATTGGGTTAAAGTTAAGGTTTGTATTACTATTATTATTAGTTCTAAAAATATGCATCATGTCATCCGGACATCCAGATCCTACCTGCAGACCACTGAGGGCCAGGCGTAACACCTTCATCACTTCTCTGTACTTGGTGGCCTTAGTCTGCTTAGCCAGAGTCTTTAGATCCTTATTGAGATGATCCACTGCCAGCTCCTCACCTCGGTCCTCTATCAGTCTATATGTACAGATGACCACACATAAACACACATTTTCACAATTGTGCTTGAATAAAGCAAAATGTGTAGTTACAGAGTTCTTAATGCTACATACCTCAACACTAGTGAGGCAATGTGCTGGGCCTCTGAGGTGAGTGCCGTCACCTGCTGGTAGGAGAAGGACGGACGCACCCACAGATAAGAGTAACCAGGGGTGACCAGATCCTTTAGGGACGATATGTGACCCTGTACAACACAGAAGATAACAGTGTAGTGCAGTGCAGAGAAACAAGAGTAAAAGAACTGTAGCGTCCAATTGCCTGTATGAGGAGAGGAGGAGGAGTTAAAGACTAAGTAGCAGTTATTAGGGCTTGAAATGTCAGATGCTGACAACTTAACATTTATTGCCCTCTCACATCCACTCTAGTCTGAAACTTTTGCATTGAGTTAGACTACCATAGCAAAATGGTAAAAAAAACATATTGTTGTTGTCCTGGACTACCCACAGACATTGAAATTTTAGACCATTTTCAATATGTCATTAATATCTAATGGAAGCATTCATAGTTATGGCTTTAATATTTAATAGCTAGTGTTATGCTCTCCACAAAGCAGAGCAGTGTAAGTAATGTAAGATCCATGACTTAGTAAAACCTCACTTTCCTGTTTATGGCTCTGAAGCATGATAGATAAACTGCACCATCAAGTGGACAAAAACTGAAACTTTATTTTTAATAAGCACAAATAACCAATAAAACGTTTTCTCTGCATTTCCATGGAGAAGCTTTAGGTCCAAATTTACTGTGAGGTGCCATTTTTGACAAAACTTACAGTCTCTAATGTGAAGCCATTTTTGGCTGGACCGCAACAGTGGGGCCAGCCCTACAAACACGAATGTCAGTCACTCACTGACTGACTGACTGACTGAGTGATCAAGTTACACCATTGGTCGGCCGTGGCATGTGGCACATCATAGGATCACAGAGCCAGAAATGTAAGTTTCGTTTTCTCTGCCATCTTGTTTCTCCGCTGAGATCGGGAGCCCGTTTCTCCCACACAGTAAGCAGCCTGACCAATATCATGCATGTAAGCTGAAGCTAAAGTGGAATATATACAATTATATCATATCACTGTTTATTTCGATGCATATGCGTGAGTTCAGTCCACCTGAAGCCCTCTGTTCTGTCGGTGGAGAGAGAGACACAAACAAGCATGGAGGTTTCATCACGCCGAGGGCTTATTTCCGACCTTCCCTAAGTTTCCCGGGGCCACGGTTCTGGCCAGGGTCGATAGCTGGGCGCCGATTTGGTCCCAGTGATCCGGCCGAGATTTCGGCGGGGGTCCCGACAACGATGCATCATCGGGTGTCCGGCAAACAGCGTTTTCGGCACCGATGGGTACTAGAACGCCTGGCGCTTGGATCGGAAGAATCAATGCGGGCTGTGGGCGCGGTGGAGAGGACAGCGGCGGAGAGAGGAGACGGGACGTGCTAGAACGGAGATCAGTATGGATGTATGGACTATTATTCTGTATTAGCAGTCTACAGCGGAGCGTCGGGCGTGGCACGTGGCACACTCATACACGGTCCAGCCATATACTAGGTTTTGACCTAGTCTTGTTTAACAATGCCAGGGCTGTTTGTATGCTCACATCCCAGTATTGTATATCTGAACCAAACCGTTTTTTTGGAGCTCTATTCTCTTTGCTCAACAGAGCTGTACTTCCTTCCCTATAGTGGTTCTCTCCCATGTGCCTTTAAATTCAAATTCAAAATGAGCTTTATTGGCACAAATCGAATAGAAACAAGTTTTGCCAAAGCATATTGTGATATCACATCAAAAATAAATAAATACAATGTTAAAACATTTACAATGTTCCAGCACTAACAGTAAGTTACAGAAACACATTATATAGAATAGATAATAAAAAAAACACTCAATGCACTATGTTCAGTATAATAGATAAATTCATAGTTAGCCTTCATTAATGCCCCTTCACATGTGATAGAACCATAGCCTGGTAAGACCACCCTGATCACGTGACCTCACATTCTGTTTCGCGCCACCGCTCCACGGATCAGTCTGCCTTGATAGACAAACTTCTTCAGTCAATCAGCAGAACGGTGAAATCAGCAGAACGGCGAAAACGTCTTTTCCGCCGAGAAACTCTGCTAATGCATACTCTTGTTCTTGTTTAATTGTTGTTACTGAGTCTATTTCTGCTAACTGCACTTATGGCTGTGTTTACTCTACTAACGTTAACGTTACCTTTGGCTTTGGGAGACGCCATTACTGTTTTGCCAGCGGTGGCCTGTATTTCACGTCATCAACTACGATGCAGTCCCTGATTGGCCCGGTTACATTGTAATTTCAGGAAATCGATGGGGGCGGCTAGAAGTCCAGACTGATCCGTGGAGCGAAACAGAATGTGAGGTCATGTGATCAGGATGGTCTTACCAGGCTAATAGAACCAGGCAGTATTAAACAACTGAGTTGTAACTTGGGGAAGGTGGCGTGCTGTGATCCAGTGATCTGTAAAAAGCAGTGAGGAAAGTACCAACACTCTGAAACCGAGCACAGTCTGACTCATGGCCTTGATCGTCACCTGGACGAGACTTTCCCAAATAATGAAAGGCAGCAGGTGTTGACACTGCTATGGCAGCCACTTTTTAGGACTGTGTTGCTAAATTTACCTTGTAGGAATAATAAATGCAAACTTGCATAGATCCAAATCCAATTTAATCCAAATTAAATTAGGTTAAGTAGACAGGCTGTTTTGTGTTTTCATTTTAAGTGTAGTAGAGTCTGCTTAGTTTCATAAACGACACAAACATATATGTTAGAATGTGTGTTGTTATGGTTACCTTGCGAAGATGTAGGACCCGAGTGATATAATCCTCATGGAGGACTTCTTCATCCTGGATCTCTGCTGTATAGGCCTGCTGGATTTGCCCCTGCAGATCCTTAACCAGCAAATGACACTGTTCCTTGTCTTCTATTCGCTGCTGCAGGTGGATTCTAAGGCAATGACAGAGAGGTAACCAAAAATTGGCTTTATAACTTATACTTAACTGGAAAAAATCACCCCACATAGGGTTTATATGAGCCACCTTTAACTGAAATGACAAAAAAGAAAAAAAATTCAATATTTTTTTTTATTGTATGTATATATACAGTATATACAGTATATATATGTGTATATACAGTATATATATACATACATACATACATATATACACATATATATACAGTATATATATATAAATATATATATATATATATACACATACATACATATATATACAGTGCATATATATATATATATATAATAAAAAAAATATATGAAATTTTAATATAGCAATAGTGTACCGTCTGAAAAACCTCTTCAAAGTAGTGCAAACATATATGAATAAAACAGAGGACAAAACCAGAAAGTCCCTTGTTAGAAATCTCCCTCGTTACCACAAGAGTTAGCATAGCAACCAATAAAGCGTGACGAGTCTTGCTTTATGTGTATGATCAGCATGGTTGAGTGCATCTTTGACCAATCAGTTTGCTTGGCTAGAACTATCCATTATATAAATCCCTATATTCATTTTGATTTTTTTATAATGTAGACCTGACCAGCTTGAACCCCTATGCCTTAGGGCCAGAAGAGGCCTAGATGAGAGAAATAGAAACAAGCAGAGACAGAAAGATGGACAGACAGTCAAAAAAAGATAGACAGATCAAGAGAGAGTACTAGACAGATACAGTATATTGAAACAGAGGGACAGAAAGACAGGGAGAGACAGAAAACTCTGACTCACCGGTTGAACTCTGGCAGTTTTTCCAGGTCTAACAGAGCAGAGTGGGTTGTGATCTTTGAAGGATTAAACTCAGAGATCAGCTCATCTATCCTCCGCCCCATTCGATTGGCTGCAAGGTGACATGAGCAAGTACATATGATTGTACTTATTGTATCAATCCCTCCACAGCTGATCCGAACAGTAGATGCACACACATTTAAAGATCACATCACTGCATTTTCTGTGTTTTTTCAGATGCAATCTTAGTGATTAACCCCATCACTCACTGTTGAATCCAGATCCACAGTTGGTGGTGATATCCAGCAGAGCCTCCGGCAGAACCCCGTCTCTCTGGAAGCTCTGAATGAAGATATCCCCCTGCCTCTTGGACAGCTTGCTGCCATCTTTGTTCATCAGAAGCGGGAGGTGTCCGAAGGTGGGCGGCTCCCATCCAAGAGCACGGTACATGAGGAGGTGTTTGGAGGTGGAGATGAGCCACTCCGAGCCCCGCAGAACATGGCTGATCTTCATGTAATGGTCATCTACTATGTTAGCAAGATGGTAGGTGGGGAAACCATCTGCTTTTATCACCACAGGGTCCCCCTCCACCTAGAGAAGAGGAAGAATGTTATGAGAAGGAAGAACAGACAATCCAAGCTGCCCACATCTCCCCAACCATTCTCTCCTCCAAATTATACATCTAGCCCTGTTTTTTTCTTTTGCAGCATCCATTTGAGCACAATCAGGTGAAAAACAGGCTTTAGCAGGGTACTGAGATCCCTCACAACTAAATACAAGTGAAGAGTCTTATGAGTGACCCCTCTTCTGTACCACATCATTTAGTGTGTAGTGCAGTGGAATTAAATTTGAGCATTACAGAGATGTTAAGTGTTTGACAGTCGTGTAGTGTGCACCCGGCTTAAGATGAAACAGCAATTGCAGATGCAGCACAGTAATTGAAAACAGTTCAATCATTATTAATCAATCCTGCTTGACCTGGGCCACTTCATGGCGGTTCCATCCGAAGATCAGGTCCTGGAAAGGCTCCACCCCTGCTTCCAGACGGAACCTGATTACATGTGGAAGTCCCTGAGCCAGCTTCTCCTGGACCTGCTCAGCCCTCAGGTGCCGACACCTGTTATCATACCTGGTGAAAAAACACACTTGATGCAACATACATAAGTCTATATGTGTTCATCCAGTCTGAGTATAGGTTAATTGCAGGTGTGTGTATGTAATCAAGCCACCTTGGAGTCTGTCCGGTCCTCAAAGCCTCTTTTTTGAGCAGCTCCAGTCTCTGTGTGCTGCAGAAGCAGTAGTAGGCATGACCTCTCTCCACCAGCTGGTGGGCCGTCTGGCTGTACAGGTCCAGTCTCTGGGACTGCAGGTACGGGCCCACCGGCCCGCCATGACGAGGACTCTCATCTGGAGGTATACCTAAGGGAGGGGTGGAAGAGGAGGAAGGAGGGGTGTACAAAAGACTATAAATTTGGTATTTAACAAAACTTTGTAACACAAGATTTCAGCTGCAGTCAAATATCTAAGAAATGGCATTCAGAATGGTCTGGAGACTTTTGTTTTCCCTCAGAAATAAAAAGGGAATTTCTTTCTTTCAAAATATAGTGAAAATATTTAACTGTGAATCCAATATTGTGCACCAAATCAAACCATTAGCTGAATGTATCATCTCATCCCTACTACAAAAAACCTATAGGTGATAACTGAAGCAGTCTCACAGCACAGACAGAGGCCTGTCCCATGATTAGACCAGTGTCTCCTACCAGCCCACTCCAGCATGTCCTCTATGGACTCTGCCGCTCCTGACACCAGCCGGCTCTGATCCGTGTCTTCCAGTCGCAGGACAAACGAGCCTCCATACTTCTTGGCAAAGATGTAATTGTAGAGAGCAGTGCGGAGGCCTCCCAGGTGTAAGAAGCCTGCAGCACAGAGCGTTACACTGTCAGGACTTTAGATTGACAGAAAAGACAGAAAAACTTAAAATAAATAAATCTACCAAGGAGCAAGAACTTCAGTGTGTAGACACCATTTGTCTTTAGGACATTAGATTGTCCCTGTAGTGAAAATCCAAACTAGACTGCAGAACTAGACTTCTTATGTCTGGGCTCCTGACGGTTGCTTTTTTTTTTTTTTTTAGGAAAGGTCTCTATTATGTCTGTTCTGGGCTGACACAGGGACATGTTACTGCTGTGTTTGTTGGTGAGGGTCTTACCTGTTGGACTGGGTGCAAACCTCACCCTCACTTCACTATGGTCCGTATCGGTAGAGCAGCATCTCGTCGTAGAGGCGTTAACCTGTGGTCTGGTCCGCCTGCCGCCCTGCGCTGAAGCCCTGTCCCGCACCGGTGCGGGGACATGAAAGCCTCTCTGGGTCACGACGCTATTTAGGCAGCATCGTTTACATGATGTCACTAGGTAGCGCTTACTCCTGAGACAAAACTGTAGAACTGACGACGACATGGTCACACACACGAGTAAACGAGATACTAAGAAACAGAAACACGCTTTGGTTACATCGGTGACAGAAATGACATCAACACCATATGAACTTTTGCATTTTTATCAAGTCCAGCTCGATTAAACTCGGACTGCATTTTGAGCAAGACAACAAACCGAAACACTATAATTCCTGAAGTTGTCCCTCAGCTGAACTGTCACGGTGATGACATTCATTCATAAGCGTCCGCCATGTCTGTTTAGGTCGGGAATGAAGTTCTTCTTCGGTGATAGGCCGGACGGCAAATTGAGCGTCCTTACAGCGCATATCGCCCCCTAACGGAAGAAATATCCCTCCCCGAGTCCAACCGCTCGGCTGAATCATGGAAACGTTACAAAAAAGAACATGTTATGTTTATGTTATGCCTTCTGGAAAAGCAGTACATTTTTTGAGAATTTACAACAGGCACTACTTTTTTGTTACCTGATGCAAGAGTGATATGTGTAATTGATCTAACAGTAAAGATGTGTTAACTGTGTCTTGTGGTTCAATTCATATAGTTATGTTGGTATAAAAGTAAAAACAGAACAACAACAAAGTTTAGAGGCATAGGCTACTGTACAAATAGGCAATTTAGGCAAATTATCACCCTCTATATGAATATTATAGAAATATTTTAGGAGATAAAAAGCTTCTACAGACATACGTTCCTATGGGAATATTATAGGAATATTACTCCCCCCCCCTCTCCCTCTCTCTCTCTCTCTCTCTCTCTCTCCCCCACACACGCACGCACACACACACCCATATAGAAACACACACACACAAACACACACACACACACACACACACACATAGATAAGAGTGAGTTTTGTTTCAGATCCTACTGCTACTTTTCCTTCATAACATGGAAATTGAACACTGCTTTGTCCATTTCCCATTTCCTCTTTTAGTGCTGCTTGACTGGAACAGCTTCACTTCTCACCACCTTACTTCACTCTACTATTCAACCACCTTTTGTATGAGCTAATCACTTCCCATGACACTAAATCCATTGTTTGCCAAATACATAGGCCTAACAGGAATCACAGCCACAGAGGTAAAATATGGAGGTCACTAAAAAACAAAAAAAACAGTCCAACTTGAGATTACTAAAAAACCAGTCCAACTTGATCTGTGTGTGTGCATGTGTGTGCGTGCGCATTAGCAGCTGTACGGCAGCCTACATGCACATGAATGTCACCATTTGCCATTTACAGTCACTGCTCTCAGGATATGCTGTGTTTAAAATCTGTCATGCTGAAGCTACAGTCCACATTTTGATTTTAGGGTTCTTTCTTTTTGCTATAAGTGGTATGGAAGACTACAACCTGTTTATTCTTATTATAAATTATTGATCAAATCAACAAAGCAAACCTAAAAGAAATAATGGCATATAGTAAAGTTTATTACAATTCTGACAATAGTCTTTAATTCATTAAAGTCTACAAACAAGATATGACAGATTATTTACTGAAAAGAATTGTTTATGGTCAAAATAACACCCTTATTTTGCAAGCTACGGATGATGGATGACTGGTATGCTGTTGACTGGTATACTGAGAGTTGCTTTGACTGTTTCCAAAAAGATGGCACTTATCTGTTAATTATCTAATCATACAGTGTGGGACCTGGCTGACCTTCTTTGTTCCCCAGTATAACATGCTAAACTAGAGGGTTGGTCAACACAGGTCTACAATCCAAACAGTTTTATTGTGTACAGAGCTATAGAGGATTATATATCAAAAGACAAACACTGAGGCGTAACCCAGGTTAAATGAATCAGTATGTAACTTTATACAAAGGACATAGGCTTTACAGATTTTTTCCTTTCTTTATCCCTCCCTTTCTTTTTTCTCTCTCTCACACAGACATGTATCCACGCACATAACGAGTAAAAATATACAAACATAAACACACACTCATACAAATACACACACCAGTAACATGCCTTAAGCAGTATAATAGAGGCTGACTTTGCCCTGCCCCCTTTTTGCACTATGGAGGAGTTAACCATCATCACCTCTGTCATCTTCACAAAACAACACACCCTTCAGCAGTTTCCTGGTTCCACTGCATCTCAGGTGACAGGGGAGAGAGAGAGAGAGAGACAGAGAGAGACAGAGAGAGAGTTAGTTCAACACCGGCGCATTACACACACGCAGCATAAGGACTCCAGCTTCAAACACCTGTGAAGGAGATTAGGTGAGCTTTGATTTCATGTCATTGTGTCATTTGCAAGACGAGTCGGTGTTAGACTGTGATTTCAGAAACTTATCTTATCATTAGTTGTGGATTACACCATTCATTGTTTGAATCAGTATGTTCAGTTTGTTTGCTGTTGTGAGCTCTGCTGCTTATTTTGGGGCATGATAGTGCTTTGCAGGTGCAGGGCTTCTATTGGGCTGAACATTGAGATAAACAGTGATCAGCACTTTATTTATTTTTATTTTTATTTCTCCTTTATTTAACCAGGTGAGTCCCATTGAGATGTTAATCTCTTTTGCAAGGGAGCCTTAGCCAAGAGAGCAGCAAACAGATGTTACAAAAATACAACACAAAACCACAATAAAATTACACGGAAAACATACAAATATACAAATGACACAGTATACAATCTCAAGTAAAACAGCTACAAACTTCAGTTTTTAAAGACTGCAACAGAGTCGGTGTTAGACTGTGATTTCAGAAACTTATCTTATCATTAGTTGTGGATTACACCATTCATTGTTTGAATCAGTATGTTCAGTTTGTTTGCTGTTGTGAGCTCTGCTGCTTATTTTGTTTCATAATTACTAAAAGCCATCTTCCCAAATTCTGTGGAAGGGCGAGGGACAGTGAAAACTAGTAAATTCTTAGAGCGCAAGTTGTAAGAACTTGTGATACGATTGAAAAGGCGATTTAAATAGCCAGGGAGTTGCCCTATGATGGCTTTGTAGATAAAAATGTGCCAATGAAGCCATCTGTGGTAATATAATGAAGTCAGACCTGCCCTTTCATACAAGTGACAACGATGAGCGAGTGATTTAGCATTCAGAATGCTAAATCACGCATGTGTCACATCATGCATATAAAGAATATCACCATAATCAATCATAGGGAGAAATGTAGCTATGACAAGTCTTTTCCTTGTAGCAAAATTAAAACATGTCTTGTTTCTAAAATAGAAAACCAGTTTAATCTTGAGTTGTATGTGATATGTTGTATGTGGTAAAATCTGCATGGATTTTTTTATGTCATGTTATGCTGATCAGAAGGTGTCATAGTCCTGTGACTACTGAGCATCAGTTGGTTGCGTGAGCAACAACATGCCGCTTGGGGATTTCATATAATTTCAGCTCTGGGAATAAGACATAAGTGCTGCCTCATTAAATTGAGTTAGAATACTGTGTTCAAACCTATTCAGATTTTCTGTTAAGAGAGAGTCTTCTGAATATCTAATGAAAGGTGATTTTCTAAAAGTCTTTCAGAAGAAAGAACACCTAACCTACATTATAACAATGTGGCTGGAAAATTCAGCTGTGGTAATAGCTGTGGCATTACTGTCGTAATGCAGTCAGTGAAACGAATGAGTTTCCCACTGAGCAAATGTGCCTGTGCTTCAATAGCCAAAATACTGTACAGTTAATCTTGATAACACCTTTCTAGAAAAATATCAGGCTCGGTTCATCATCATAGAATAAGTCATCATAGAATAATAATAAGTTACCATTTCGAATGCAGCATTACATCTGTTGAGCTTAGAATGATTGTGTAACCAGATTTAATTTGGACTGCAATTTATTCTGTGTTTTGCTGTGTGTTTTGGGTTTATCCTCTTAATAAACTTAATTAATTAAAACCCCTAAAAATGAGGCTTTAGTATGGATACGGCTTTCTTCATTTAATCAAAACCATTGGTCAAACATTTTCAAATGTTGTAACACCACTTTTGTTAGATTCCAGCTTTGGAAATAACATATTAGTCACAAACTGTTTGAATAGCTTGGCATTCAACCTGCCAAAGTTACAAATGTGTGTGAGAGGATTGATCCTGGGCTCGGCCAGAGAGACAAACACTTACACTTTAACCATGTATTTGTATTCTTAGACAAGGATGTATGTTGCAAGACATGGCACTAAGGAGAGGACCAATCAGGAGATCCATACTGCATTACCAACAAGAGTGTTGAGGGGCATTTGTGTGTGTGTGTGTGTGTTTGTGTGTGTGTGTGTGTGAGAAAGAGAGAGAGAGAGAGAGAGAGAAAGAAAGAAAGATAAAAGTGAAAGAGTGAAGTAGAGAAAGCAACCAGTGCATTTGTCAGGGACAGAGATGAAAAAGTAAATTATAAAAAGTAATTCATAATTTGGAAAGACTTATAACAGAGGCAACACACCACAGGATCAGGGGATTGAATAAAAAAAAATACTCCACTGGGTTTTAGGTAATATTTAAAGTGGATACAGACAACTTTTCAACTTTCCCCCGTTGGTTGTCCCCCTCTAGCGTTTCCAAGTGGTATTGTTGTTTGCGCTGCTGTTGCAAAGACAACCGGATCGCTTTCTGTTAGAGCCTAGCTCTGTGCAATAGAACAAACCATCTGTCTGCTTATCAACTCCTTGATCATAACACAATATAGTAACTTTCACCACTGCTCATTTTAGAAAGGCCACTGCAAGAAAACGTGTTCTTTGTTTAGATTATCAAACGGACAATGGATCATTTGTTTGTTTCTGGCTGCTAACGTTGCTAACGCTAGCTACGATAGCTAACGCTAGCAGCCAGAAACAAACATAGTTAGATGTTCTTTTATTCTAGAAACAAACATAGATGTATGTTTCTGGCTGGTCCTGGCTTCCTTGTAGCTCCTGGTTCGTTTTCTGGCTGCTAGCGGTAGCGTTAGCAACATGGCTAACGCTACCGCTAGCAGCCAGAAACGTTAGCAACATGGCTAACGCTACCACCAGCAGCCTGCTACTGTCCAAACTACTACTGTCCAAAGCAAGAAACAATCCCAATTTGAACTAGAAACCCCGATCTCAGTGCTACGATAGAGGGTAGTGTTTCCACTGTCACTGCGGTTGTTCCACCGTCCGCCATTTCCGCTACTGGGGATAGCTACCTTTTTTTTTAACTGGGGATAGCTACCGGACCTCTGTTGGTTGCGCAATGGATGACGCACTTCCTTTGTGCCGTAAATCGAGCCTTCCTTGTCTCGGGAGATCGTGCCCGGTGGCAGACAGAATTGCATAGTGAAAGCGAGGCTTATAGGGAACCAATCTAAACGCTGATGGTGTCATTATTCTATAGCCGTTACACTGTGCAATCATCATTTACTTCATAATGATAAGTTCAAGCAAAAAAGTTGTCTATAGAGTCTTTAAATATCAACAAAAGAACAGCCATTAGATAAAAGCATAGTTGTAGAACAAGAAAAACTAGAAGGCAGAGTTTTCTTCTCTCGTCTGGAACAATTTACTTTTTTTTCTGAGCAGGGTTGTGTCTTCACTGTCTTTGTTTCTATGTAGCCTACTGTTTGTAGCTGGATGGTGTAGAATTTCAGCATTCTTTCAACTGATGCATCTATTATCTCATCACCTTTATACAGCAATGTTAAAGATCACTTATGCTATTGACTGTGAAACATCTCTCTACTGACCAGACACACCCTGATTCTTATCTACCAGAAAAATACACAGCCTGTGTCCTTTATTCAAGTACTGTATTTCCATTTACTACTGATGACAGTTTTGGACAACAATAATGAGAATGTGTAAAAAGGCAGACTTGGGTAATAAGCTTTAAGAGGCCATTCTTTGAGGTGGTTTTAGAAGAGATAAGAGTGACAAGCCATTGTGGTGAAATAAAGAATGCCAACGTTCAGTAGACCTTTTATTCTTAATCATTAATAATTAGATAAAAACAATAATTTCATGTTATACTTCCACCCAGCGACATGGTTCTAATAGCGGGATGAGTGGTTAACATATTAATATTTAAATGAACAGTTAGGCAACCACAGGTATATGTTTATTGGATATCTTACAGCGGGTTTGAACGCAACTTGGCCAATCAAAACTGAAAGACGAGAACTATATGTTTTATAATTGGTTACAGGTTAACTATAGTCAGCCATGCTGGTGTCTGATGAGGCTAAAAGTCTATAAAATAGACTACAGTGGATTCACCAGCCAGTCATGTGGGGCTTGTGAGGACTTAAGTTACTGACTACAACCTGTTTCTCTGCTTCCCTCCCCAGCGATTTTCCCCAGAGAGCCCCCGGACCCCATGAGAGGGTCAGCCACATCATGAGATCACGCCACCTCTTCCTATTAGTTTACCTATTGGCAAACTGCTGGGGTAAGGGCAGATTATTGGGTTAGGAGATTATCTTCTGCAGTTTCCTTGATCCAAATGGATATGAAGTGTCAAGAAATACTTAAAGGAAAAATCCACCCTAAAACACTTTAAAACTGTTAAGAAAAAGACAGCTATCAGTGATATACCTTGCATTTTGTCTGGGTCCATTTTGTTGCTGGGTGGTGTATTTTTCTTATTCCCACACATATCTGGCCAAATACAGAAGAGGTGATGCCACATCAAAAGATTTCCAGTGCAGCTACAATGGAGTTTAACAGCAGATTTTTTTTTTTGCTCTCTAACCCTAAAACATCAAAGGTAAACATCAGGTTTTGGTGTCGGTCCCTCAAAATCAAAGAGCAAGAGCTCCTATCTAGACTCACCATTTTGCACCAGCATTCAACAGTCATACAGGAAGAAATCCATTGCAGAAGAGGCAGAGATACAATTTCTCCACTAACAGTAGCCTCAATAGACCAGAGTGAGTCATGCCCCTTGAGTAAGGGGCATGACTCACTTTTTATTGACTGGAAAAACTCTCTTGCTCTTCTTACTGTTGCACTATTGCATCACTTTACTCTCTCCACCTACATGTAAAACCAACAGCTAGATACAACAAGTTTAGCCACTCTGGGGGCTGTCGAAAGGCATTCTGGGAAATGTAGAAATAGAAGTAGATGGGGCAGGTTGAGGGAAAGTGGGTACACTAAAAAATGTGATTACAACACTTCACCACAAAATAACTCCCAGAATGCACTGAACATCACAGATTGATGATATATAACAGTGTCAGAGCATCCCGGGGTGGATTTTTTTCCTTTAAAAAACAATATGCATTCTCAGATCAGATCCTATTTAGGGTCCAATAAAATCGTGGGTCAGCTGTAATAATGAATCATGTCTTCTTTTTCAAACAGGGATATCAAGCGCACAAAGGTAAGATCAGGCAGTAGAAATAACTCAGTGGTAAAGAGACAATACATTTTCTAACAAAGTCAGTTGAGCAAAAGATGCTCCTGTCAAACCTGTGTTTTAAGATTATCCCCGTACTCTTACAGTTCTAAATATAGTGGACTGAAATTTGCTTTCTTTTCTCTCTAAATGCTCATCCGGCTGCTTCACGGATGGAAATCTACAGAAATGAAACCTGTATTGCACAAGGTACCTGTGCTCAGGTGAATGAAGTTCTCAATCGCACGCACACACTCACACACACAATGTCACGTGCCAGCGCTAAACGTCTAGTCCAGCACGCAGCACTAGGCTATTTATATCTAATTGTTGATGGTTTTGATCACTTTGATGATTACAGGGTTAGAGTTGCTGAAGCCTTTTTGCGTACTTGTACACAAATGCGGGTACAAGAGTGTGGTTGAAGTGAAATTCTGCCCTAAAAAAGATGTTTTTCTGATGATCTTGATAAATCCGGATTTGTGAACATAGGTCCCTCCCATAGCTAGAAATAAGAAAGTCAGGCTCTAATTTATTATATTATCTGGAGAAATCTTCTGGAACTGTTTTTTTTTTATTTTTTTTTAACAACAAATGGTAAACCAGCGAAGAGACACATGGTAATTTACAGTAATGGGGATATTATGGGTATGTTTTCTTATTAAAGCTATTGGTGCTGCTATTAAAGAGGCTAAAGCATACTGAATCTGCAAAGTTACATGGTAAGTCGCAATCCCCTTTCACTGTCAGTAGCAAGTATACCCAGCTGCAGCCTGCAGAACGGGGCGGGGCTACAGATCGAACCTGTACTCCCTCCCATTGATGATTTCATTGGTTTAGCTGAGGTTTTGATGTTAACTATGCTGCAGCCTGCAGAGCGGGGCGGGGCCACTTAGAGTTTTAGTCTTACTTATAGCCAAAGGACAACAAAAGAATACAAACATAAGGTTTGTTTCCAATCACACTGCTAATTTATCTTAGCTTAATTAGTTAACCTCATCTATATTTTGTTATTTTGGAAATATGTGTCATGACTCCTCACAAATATAATGAGATAATTTGATAGAGACACCCATAGTGAGTATCCATGGTGAACTGGATTTGCACACTTTCCAGGGAAATCGTCTGTGTACTGTTACAAAATACCACATAATGTTGCTTTGGTGCAGTTTGTGTTGTCTACAAATATCAGCAATAGGATATTCAACAATGGCAGTTTCGTTGCCACCATATTTTCGGGTTTCAGTTCATTTTCTTATGACACTATATCAAATTATTTCATTATCCAAACTGATCATTCTTTCCTTATGTTCTCATCTTGTCATCATTAAGGTCCCGGACCAAACCTCGCACTTCCTACAGTGTGTGGGCCTGCCACCAACGGACACGGGGAAAGATCACATGCGGAGGCTGAAAGGACTGATCGAGGCTTCCCTGGATGTGTACACCTTCATGGTATGACTGAACAACTAGCAATAGCAGTAAGGAATGTTCCTGAATACAAAAGCAACGGAAGGAATGTTGCCAAAAATTCCCACCTGACCAGTTGGTGTTGTCATACTATCTTTGTGGCTTCTTTCCAAGGAGTGACACATGCACTTTACAACACATGAGAAATTATCCATGCAATGAGAAATAATCTGCTGTAAAGCCTGTCATTACTGGGCAATATCACTACTGTATGCCGTAAAATGTTAAACTTCAGTAGGAAGAACGCACATGCAGACATGAAGCTTTTGTAAAAACCACTATGAAGAAAATTCAAGTCGCACAGTCTTCTCTTTTCTTTTAGTTTTGTGCTTTACTGATTTCACCAAACATTACTCTCATTCTCTTTTCTTCCCTCCCCCCTCCCACCCCTCAGAGGTCCAGCATGGCGGGAGTGCCACTTCTGAGCCTGGAGGCAGCAATGATGTTCAACCCTGAGGCAGATCCTTTCCAGGACCAAGCCCTGGTCCAGATGTGGCTGGAGGTCAAGATCAAACCACTGCTGAGCTCAATCAGCAAACAGTTCCTGTCCTGCCTCAGCACCAAGAACTTCAGCTGCACCACCTACCAGACTGTGTACGTCTGCTCCTCTGTCTCTGTCTTTGTCTCAGTCACTATCTCCATCTTTGTCTTTTCTCTGTGTCTCTCTCATACCACACCCTTTATGTAGACAAACAGCATGCTTGACCCCCCCTTCTCTTCTTACAGGGTGAGGGAGCTGAGCCACCATTTCTCTGAGATGGATCCTGTGAGACAGAAGTGGATCTACATGTTCTTTATGTACCCCTTCCTGTCTGGAGAGGGAGTAGCTGGTACAGCTTTCATGTCAATGTCTTTAATTCTAGCTTATAATGAATTCACTGTACTGTACATATATCATACACCATCCATTAAATGCTATTTAACTTACATAAAAATGCTTCGATTCGCTAACATCAGTATAAGATTAATTAACTATTCTAATTTCTTTGTGTGATGCCATCTCCATACAGGCTGTGTGCGGCCGGAGGAGGGCAGTGAAGATTGGTTAATCAGGAATTTTGGTTCCTTCAGCGCTATGGCCCGCATAAAGGACTTCTCAACTCTCAACATGGTCTTCAGTGGTGTGAGTTAAACTGATACTTCTCTTCGCTACAACATTTAGAGGATTTACAAGATTGTTTAACACGTAGCCTATACCTCGACCTGACTCCATGAACAGTCAGCATAAAGGAGACAGAGTGGGGGGGGATTTTATGGTTTTTGTTCTCCAGATACTGGAGCTGGAACTGTTTCAATTGGAAGTTATGTGTTTAGACCCAATGCTTCATTAATAAAGAAACATGTACTGGCTTTGCCCCACCTCTGTTTTTCCCCTTTCTTCCTACCTCTCCTTCTGACTGCTTTCCTTCCTCCTCTCTTCTCTCTCCTCTCCTCGTTCCCTCTGTCCTTTTTATTTTCGCCCACAGCTGGAGGTCCTTCACCTGCTGACCCCAGAGCAAAAGGCTGAGCTGCTGCTGAGGCCTGAGGTTGCAGGTCTGGACAACGGCACTCTGAGCCTGGTCTTTCACAGTTTGATGACAGGGGGCCAAGGCCCTCGGCCCACCCCAACCCCGAACCCAGGACAGATCCACTGGACCAGCCCAGGACACACACACACCTATCCTCCTGGACTCACATACAACCCCTACTTACCACCTTCACCCCAAGATAGCCTCACAGAGGTACTGTGGAATAGATATTGTCAGGTCATTGTAATTTCTGCACGTTGTTAAAATAATAGTTATAACACCAAGACCTGGATGTCTCAGTGATAGTAAATCTGAAATAATTTTATTTGGCCCTCCCAGCTCCAGAGGTATGATTCAGAACAAACTAGGCTAGTCTGTCTGGCAACATTAAATTAGCGGCCAGAAATTCGGGGGTGTATGGTGGTCTAACTTCTGAGGGTCTGGTTAAGAAGGTAGCACAGTCCCGCTTCTTTCAACTGAGGAATATATCAACAATTAAGATTCCCATATCAGCCCAATTCTAGCATCTTTACACTGGTTGCCAGTCACTTTTAGAATTGATTTTAAGATATTACTGATTAGCTTTAATGCTCAACAAGGTTTGGCCGCTGGCTATATTGCAGAGCTTTAAACACTCTGTGAGCCTGATAGCAGCCTGAGATCCTCTGGCAGGGAACTTCTCACGGTTCCACAAGTTGCCTCCAGGGCCCCCAGGCTGTGAAACCACCTGACTGAAGAACGCAGGCTGGCTAGATCAGCGTCATCTTTTAAATCTCCTCTTAGATCTTATTTTTGTAGAATGGCTTTTATGTAATGGTTTATCTGAATTGGTCTTTTATTTTTTTTTATTTTTAATCCTTTTTATTTCTTTTGGTCCCTTATTTTATTTACTTTTATTCCAAATGCTTGTTTTTAGATAAGTTCTATTAACATAATAATGCTAATAATAATAATAATAATCATCATCATCATCATCATCATCATCATCATCATCATCATCATCATCATCATCCTCATTATCATCATCATTTTTGCCACATTTACAGGTTGTAAATGTGTTCATGGGAGCCGTCAGACCTATTGGGAGCTTTGTTAGGGAGTTTGTGTCCCTCACGCACGAGGTACATGCACACACACACACACAGACACACACACACACACACACACACTCACACACACAAATGGACAATGTCTGCAAGTTTACCGTATGTCTGCTAACTGAAATGACTCACCTGCTGCCTCTCCAGAGGAATATATCAGAAATAAGAAGCACCACGCTGACCCAGGCTCTGCTCAACTGGACTCTCGCCGAGCTAGCAAGCATCTACAGACCGCATAATGAATCTGTAGCTCCTGAGAGGGAAACGTTTGATGTGACAGATGTGGAAGACTGGTACCAGCATGTTGTAAAGCCAGTGTTGCGGAGGTTTTTGAGTGACGAGCAGGCCCTGATGCATGAAAACATCACACTGGCCTTCCACCGTCTATTGTGAGCCAAGCAAACATTTTTTTTTATACAATGAGAGTTCCTCCTCCTTCAATGTTTTATTCATTTTTTCATATAGTATAGTGAAGATAGAATTATGAATGAAATGATAATGAGATAAATTCACAGCAGTCCACTCAGCCACCCCAAGTCAGTTAATGTTATACTGTGATGTGAAATGGTGTATTGTAAAGTCTTTTGTGTGTAACTAAACATGATTATTTTTCTTGTTGTACAGCTATTTGGACTATGGTATGGACAATAACACATCTGGACTCCAGGACATCTGTAGCATCACCCTGGACAAAGACGAGGGATCATGTGGAGTGAGGAGGCTTCATTTTTTCATTCATTTTTTTCATTTCCTTTTTTATGAATGCAAATTTTATGTGTTTATCTCATCTAAATTTACACCACAAATGATTCCTAAAGAAAACTGACCGTCCTCTGCACTTTCATCCATTTCTTTCTTTCCCTTTCTTTTCTTACCCTTTCTTCTTATTTCTTCCCATCCCTCTCTCAATCTCTTCACTTATCCTTCGTTCTTTTTTCTTCCCCTGTTTTATTCATGCTTCCAGCTGACCAATGCAGTGGTAAATGTAGCCCATGTCCTGCACTGCATTGGCCGTAGCAACCTGACGCTGTCCGAGGAGACGATCATGAGAATGGTTGCAGAGCTGACAGGACGTCTGAACTCACTGGTCAAGGAGTTCTCCACAGCGGTAAGCCTCAACCTGTCACTAGTGTTAGCGTTGTGGATATAATTAGGATGTTTAAGAATACCTACATACCTATCAGGTTTGGGGTCAATTCATGAATAAACAATTTATGAATTAAACTGAATTGTAATTCCAACTCCAGGACCTGAATTGTAATTTACCAGGCATTTTCAATTCAATTCATGAATGGCCCCAACCCCGCTACCTCTCTATCTATTTGCTTGTATGTTTGTTTGTTTGCTTGTTTTATTATTTATTACACAGGTTGCAATTACAGTAGAAACCAAAATCAGTGCTGCGTTCTTCTGCCTTTCCCTCCTGTAGAACTTCAGTGAGGTAGCGTCCCACTTTAGGGAGGTGTTCACTCAGGTGGAGTCTCCGTCTCTGACCCGGGAGAACCTGGAGGACCCGGACTTCATCAAGCTCTGGTTCCAGACCAAGCTGCTGCCCCTACTGCCTCAAATACCCACAAGCCTCCTCTCCTGCCTCAGCACTAAGAACTTCACCTGCCCCGTTTACCAAACCCTGTGAGTTGCCAGTTTTGAGGGGAATGCTTTTTTCACACATGCATATTCATGGTATAGTGATTGTTATTTTCGTATTTGTCCTGCCATCTCCAGAGTAGCAGAGCTAAGCAAACACATGCTCCACATGGATCATGATCAGATGTACAGTCACATGATCTACGAGCATTTCATCTATCCCTTCCTGCTACATCACAACACCTCCGGTAAGTAAACTGAAGGCAGTCTTAGCAGCTACAGTTAGAAGCACAAAGCAATAGGAAAGCAAGATAATTGTGACTTTTAGACTTAGAATGATAAACAGAATCTGAAGCGATTTATCCTGCAACCACATAAACATTTGAGACATACAACTTAGAGCTTTACACTACGTTTTGACACATGATACAACAAACTTCGCATGTAAATCACGGCAACACTAATATTTGGTATTGACACACGTTTTTATCTTCAGATCCCCAGTGTGTCTCCTCAGCCAATCACAGTGCAGACTGGCTGGAAAAGAACTTTGGTTTCTTCTCAGTGTTCGCCTCTGTTAGAGACTTCTACAGGCTCAACCCAAACTTCTCTGGAGTAAGTCTGGAAAACTTTCAGCAAGCATTTATACTGGAGACTGAGCTTAATTGAATTCTTTAGCTGTGCTTTTGTGCTGAACCTGAAACCTTTCTCTCCTCTCCTCTCCTCTCCTCTCCTCTCCTCTCCTCTCCTCTCCTCTCCTCTCCTCTCCTCTCCTCTCCTCCTCTCCTCTCCTCTCCTCTCCTCTCCTCTCCTTTCTTCTTGCTGCCTTTCTCCTCTCCAGCTGGAGGTCCTGCACCTCCTGTCTCCAAAGCAGACTGCGGAGCTGCTGGTGTTGCCTCTTCCTACTCCACCAGAGAAAGAAGTCGTCATCCACAGAGTGTTTGACTACCTGACTGAGTCTCCAGAGGAAAGAAGGTTTCTGGAGGTCCTGCACCACCTGGTCCAGCTGGTTAAAGAGGTAACAGCTCTGCTTATGATAGCTTTAAACTGGCAAACTGTCCCCAATGTTCATAGTAATTAAAATATTTCATTTCTCAGGTTCGTCCACCCTGCGGTGTCTACAAACTCATGTGAGTGCTGTCAGATGTTTTTATAACTTACAACAGCATTTGGTGATTTATTCCAGCCAACTTTTACATTTTGTTACATGAACTCACAGTTGTCAGATTTTTTCCATTTTGGTTAAGATTGGTGTCATTAACTGGATTTTTTATTGTTGTGTGTCAGTTTTGAACGTTTGTATGGAGCCATACCATCTCTGCCCCAGGAAATCGAACCAGCCACCTGGGCCCAAATTGATCATCTGATAAATGTTGCACCAGAGGGTCAGTCACTCACACACACACACACATACACACACACACACACACACATTCACACGCAGACAAACACACACACACACACACACACACACACACACACACACACACGCACACATATGCACACATACACAGAGTCACCATACCCACAAAGTTATACCATTACCTGATCTGTACAGCAGTCTGTTATCAGTTTTTCTACTGTAATCATAATGAGCAGATAGTGTTATGTGTACATTATAGTTGACATAAGCTGACTGAATATTATCTCTGTGTTGATTTGGACAGATTGTTTGCCAGGAAATATTACGGTGAGATTTCTTTATAGTCTATCTTCTTCTATTTTCAGTTAATCTGTTTCACCAATATTTTATAGCTCTTATATTTATTGCTGTAATCTTTAAAATATGTTCTAACCTGTCATTCACAGTGCCCAGTAACCAGATTCAACGGTAAGAGCTCTTCGACAGACATTTGTATAGTTCAATCTATAGTAGTATTGTATACTAATTGCTTCTACAGCTGCCTTTGTTTGAGATACATGTTTTTTCTGTGTCATTTGACAGGTACTAAAATCTGCAGCGGAATCAACAGGTAATCCATTCTTTACTATCTATATCCAAAATTCCCCAAAGTGTTGCAACAGTTACTGTATTGACATGTATTTGCTATTTTACATTTATTCACAGCAACGAGCTACAGCATTACTTGAGCACATCGGTCTCTATGGATGTTCCCTGTAATCTTACCCTGGAGAAATATGCATGTGCACAGGTGAAAACCTAATTTATGCTTACTCTTTTGTCTCAGGGTCAAAATCAGACTGGAATTGCATATGAGTAGTAAATAGTGAGTAGGACAGTTTCTGCAATTCAGTGTAGATTCTGTGCAACATCCTGCTTGTTTGACTAAATAACTTCCAATGTCTACTTTCACTCTCTCTCACACACAGCTAGAGAACTTCACAGCCAATCATCTGGTGTCTCTTCTGAGATGCAATCTGCCTGGAAACAGCAGTCAGTCTAAAGTGGTGTGGAAGATGCTGCTCACTAAGCTCTCCTCTGTCTTGGACCCGGCTCTGGACATCCTTGCTAATATGGTCAGTGTCTTGACGAACCTCTGATGTGCTTACAACTATGTAAACTCCTCAACTCTACATCTTTTGAGGCCTGTTTAAGAGAGGACACATCGATGGTAGTTGTTAAGGAAGGGAAGAGCTCGTTCACTTTTCCCACCCACATTTTCCCAGCTAATCTGGGGATTTGAATGTTTCGGCCACAAATCTTTGTAAAATGATCATCGTTCTCTCCTCCAGTCCATGCCCATGATTGGTTCATCAGCGTCTGAGGTTCTGGATGTGATCGGAGAGATGAGGGTGTTGATGCTGAGTGATGAGCAGCTGGGGGACAGCAGCGTCATCAGGAAGTGGTTCTCTGGCCGACTGAGAGGATTCCTGCCATCTGCATCAGGAATGTTCCTGCACTGTCTCAACAGCAGGAACCTCAGCTGTCATTCATACCAGCAAATGTGAGTGTTGATCTAGAGACTTCTTATCCTGTCCTCTTTACCATGACATAAAGCCTTCACAGCTCCTGCATGTCTTTCACAACAATATGCATATACAGTATATCGCATTCTATGTCTATATCCTTTTGATTTGATATTTAGTCTTTTGGCTTCAAAGGTAAAAGTGATTTCTCATTCTGTTCTTGATTTTATTCTCAGACTGCAGGCATTTAGCCACCAGTTTGATAACATGACCTTAAAGCAGCAGCATTTGGTCTTGAGGGAGCTAATCCTCCCGTTCCTCTCCCATCGGCAATCAGGTACAAGCTTGGCTGATTGTTGTTTCAATCTATTTCACTTTGATTGACTCCTTCTTTACTGGCAAAGTTTCTTGTTCTGTTAGCATTTTCATATATCTTTGTATTTTCATGACTTGGTGTTTAATTCTGATCCATCCCCTCCAGATCCAGGCTGTGTGTCCAGCTCCAACAGCAGTGCAGACTGGCTGCGGAAGAATTTTGGTCCATTTTCAGTGTTCGTGTCACTCAGAGATTTGCTGGATCTCAACCCAGACTTTGCCCCGGTAAGACTTCAGTTCTGCTGACAAGGCACTAACATCATTGGGCCTATAATTTAATTACCTAGTAAATTTCAAATAACAATTTTCTTCTTCCCTTTCCTTCTTTCTAGCTGGAGAACCTACAACTCCTGTCTCCAAAGCAGACTGCGGAGCTGCTGGTGTTGCCTCTTCCTACTCCACCAGAGAAAGAAGTCGTCATCCACAGAGTGTTTAACTACCTGACTGAGGCTCCAGAGGAAAGGAGGTTTGCGGAGGTCCTGCACCACCTGGTCCAGCTGGTTAAAGAGGTAACAGCTCTGCTTATGATAGCTCTAAAGTGTATGGTAAACTGTCAACTGTCCCAAATGTTCATGGTCAAATATTTAATTTCTCAGGTTCGTCCACCCTGCGGTGTCTACAAACTCATGTGAGTGCTTTTTGGATGTTTTTATAACTCACAACAGCATTTGGTGATTTATTCCAACCAACTTTCAAATTTTGTCACAGCTGTCAGATTTATTCCATTTGGCTTTAGTCCTTATTGGTGTCCTTAAATGTGTTTTTAATGTTGTGTGTCAGTTTTGAGCGTTTGTATGGAGCCATACCATCTCTGCCCCCGGAAATCAAACCAGGCACCAGGGCCCATATTGATCAGCTGATAAACATTGCACCAGAAGGTCAGTTACACAGACACACACACACACATACACACACACACACACACGTGCACATGCACATGGATACATACACACAGACACACACACACACAGCGACCATACCCACAAATTTATACCGCTATACCTGATGTGAACAATTGAACCTCGATAGTGTTATGTGTACATTATAGTTGACAGAAACTGACTGAATATTTTCAATTTGTTGATTTGGACAGATTGCTTGCCAGGGAATGTTACGGTGAGATTTTTCTCTACTTGTCATTATATCTATAGGTATATTTTACCTCAATTTTATAGCTGTTATTTCAATTTTATTGATTTATCTTTAACATTATGTTCAAACCTGTCATTCACAGTGCCCAATAACCAAATTCAACGGTAAGAGCTCTTCCACAGACATGTGTACAGTTCGAATACTATTGTATTAATTGCTTCAAGAGCTGCCGTTCTTTGAGATTCATTTTTTTCTGTGTCATTTGACAGGAACTCAAATCTGCAGTGGAATCAACAGGTAATCCATTCTTTACTATCTATATCCAAAATTCCCCAAAGTGTTGCAACAATGATTGTATTGACGTTTAATTGCTATTTTACATTTATTCACAGCAACAAGCTACAGCATTACTTGAGCACATCAGTCTCCATGGACGTTCCCTGTAATTTTACCCTGGAGAAATATGCATGTGCACAGGTGAAAACCTAATTCATTCTTACTCTTTTGTCTCATGGTTAAAATCACATTGGAATTGCATATGAGTAGTAAATAGTGTGTAGGACAGTTTCTGCAATTCAGTGTAGATTCTGTGCAACATCCTGCTTGTTTGACTAAATAACTTTCTATGTCTACCTTTCACTCTCTCACACACAGCTAGAGAACTTCACAGCCAATCATCTGGTGTCTCTTCTGAGATGCAATCTGCCTGGAAACAGCAGTCAGTCTAAAATGGTGTGGAAGATGCTGCTCACTAAGCTCTCCTCTGTCTTGGACCCAGCTCTGGACATCCTTGCTAATATGGTCAGTGTCTTGACGAACCTCTGATGTGCTTACAACTATGTAAACTCCTCAACTCTACATCTTTTGAGGCCTGTTTAAGAGAGGACACATCGATGGTAGTTGTTAAGGAAGGGAAGAGCTCATTCACTTTTCCCACCCACATTTTCCCAGCTAATCTGGGGATTTGAATGTTTCGGCCACAAATCTTTGTAAAATGATCATCGTTCTCTCCTCCAGTCCATGCCCATGATTGGTTCATCAGCGTCTGAGGTTCTGGATGTGATCGGAGAGATGAGGGTGTTGATGCTGAGTGATGAGCAGCTGGGGGACAGCAGCGTCATCAGGAAGTGGTTCTCTGGCCGACTGAGAGGATTCCTGCCATCTGCATCAGGAATGTTCCTGCACTGTCTCAACAGCAGGAACCTCAGCTGTCATTCATACCAGCAAATGTGAGTGTTGATCTAGAGACTTCTTATCCTGTCCTCTTTACCATGACATAAAGCCTTCACAGCTCCTGCATGTCTTTCACAACAATATGCATATACAGTATATCGCATTCTATGTCTATATCCTTTTGATTTGATATTTAGTCTTTTTGGCTTCAAAGGTAAAAGTGATTTCTCATTCTGTTCTTGATTTTATTCTCAGACTGCAGGCATTTAGCCACCAGTTTGATAACATGACCTTAAAGCAGCAGCATTTGGTCTTGAGGGAGCTAATCCTCCCGTTCCTCTCCCATCGGCAATCAGGTACAAGCTTGGCCGGTTGTTGTTTTCAAATCTATTTCACTTTGATTGACTCCTTCTTTACTGGCAAAGTTTCTTATTCTGTTAGCATTTACACATATCTTTGCATTTTTATGACTTGGTGTTTAATTCTGATCCATCCCCTCCAGATCCAGGCTGTGTGTCCAGCTCCAACAGCAGTGCAGACTGGCTGCGGAAGAATTTTGGTCCATTTTCAGTGTTCGTGTCACTCAGAGATTTGCTGGATCTCAACCCAGACTTTGCCTCGGTAAGACTTCAGTTCTGCTGACAAGGCACTAACATCATTGGGCCTATAATTTAATTACCTAGTAAATTTCAAATAACAATTTTCTTCTTCCCTTTCCTTCTTTCTAGCTGGAGAACCTACAACTCCTGTCTCCAAAGCAGACTGCGGAGCTGCTGGTGTTGCCTCTTCCTACTCCACCAGAGAAAGAAGTCGTCATCCACAGAGTGTTTAACTACCTGACTGAGGCTCCAGAGGAAAGGAGGTTTGCGGAGGTCCTGCACCACCTGGTCCAGCTGGTTAAAGAGGTAACAGCTCTGCTTATGATAGCTCTAAAGTGTATGGTAAACTGTCAACTGTCCCGAATGTTCATGGTCAAATATTTAATTTCTCAGGTTCGTCCACCCTGCGGTGTCTACAAACTCATGTGAGTGCTTTTTGGATGTTTTTATAACTCATAACAGCATTTGGTGATTTATTCCAACCAACTTTCAAATTTTGTCACAGCTGTCAGATTTATTCCATTTGGCTTTAGTCCTTATTGGTGTCCTTAAATGTGTTTTTAATGTTGTGTGTCAGTTTTGAGCGTTTGTATGGAGCCATACCATCTCTGCCCCCGGAAATCAAACCAGGCACCAGGGCCCATATTGATCAGCTGATAAACATTGCACCAGAAGGTCAGTTACACAGACACACACACACACATACACACACACACACACACACGTGCACATGCACATGGATACATACACACAGACACACACACACACAGCGACCATACCCACAAATTTATACCGCTATACCTGATGTGAACAATTGAACCTCGATAGTGTTATGTGTACATTATAGTTGACAGAAACTGACTGAATATTTTCAATTTGTTGATTTGGACAGATTGCTTGCCAGGGAATGTTACGGTGAGATTTTTCTCTACTTGTCATTATATCTATAGGTATATTTTACCTCAATTTTATAGCTGTTATTTCAATTTTATTGATTTATCTTTAACATTATGTTCTAACCTGTCATTCACAGTGCCCAATAACCAAATTCAACGGTAAGAGCTCTTCCACAGACATGTGTACAGTTCGAATACTATTGTATTAATTGCTTCTAGAGCTGCCGTTCTTTGAGATTCATTTTTTTCTGTGTCATTTGACAGGAACTCAAATCTGCAGTGGAATCAACAGGTAATCCATTCTTTACTATCTATATCCAAAATTCCCCAAAGTGTTGCAACAATGATTGTATTGACCTTTAATTGCTATTTTACATTTATTCACAGCAACGAGCTACAGCATTACTTGAGCACATCAGTCTCCATGGACGTTCCCTGTAATTTTACCCTGGAGAAATATGCATGTGCACAGGTGAAAACCTAATTTATTCTTACTCTTTTGTCTCACGGTTAAAATCACATTGGAATTGCATATGAGTAGTAAATAGTGTGTAGGACAGTTTCTGCAATTCAGTGTAGATTCTGTGCAACATCCTGCTTGTTTGACTAAATAACTTCCAATGTCTACTTTCACTCTCTCACACACACAGCTAGAGAACTTCACAGCCAATCATCTGGTGTCTCTTCTGAGATGCAATCTGCCTGGAAACAGCAGTCAGTCTAAAATGGTGTGGAAGATGCTGCTCACTAAGCTCTCCTCTGTCTTGGACCCGGCTCTGGACATCCTTGCTAATATGGTCAGTGCTTTGACTAACTTCTATTTACATACCAGGGACTGCTGTCATAATCTGGAGTAGGGGTTACGTCATTGTCTTACTATTTGTCTGTGCTTATGTGCTTTTGTCTGTGCTTATGTGTTTATGTGCCTATGTGTTCCTGTATGTTTTCTCTTAATGTTTTTTATATGCCATCAACCTGCCAGGGACTGCAGATGAAAACTAGCCTAGCTAAATCTGGCACTTGTACATGATGGACCTAAGTGCTCATGTTAATTAATGTGCATTGTCCCTTCTTAAATAAATAAACTCACTCAAACTCACTCAAACTCACATACAACTCTGCCAGATCCTCAACTCTACATCTTTTGAGGCCTGTGTAAGAGAAGGCACATGGTAGTTGTTAAGAAAGGGAAGAGTGTTACTCGTTCACTTTTCCCATCCACATTTTCCCAGCTAGTCCGGGGATTTGAACGTTTCAGCTACAAGTCTGCTCCTCTAAACTCTAGGCCACATGACTCCATCAATACTAATGATTCTATTAAAAACATTAAAAGATGGCCCCATCTTTTTAAAATGATCATCAATCTCTCCTCCAGCCCATGCCCATGATTGGTTCATCAGCGTCTGAGGTTCTGGATGTGATCGGAGAGATGAGGGTGTTGATGCTGAGTGATGAGCAGCTGGGGGACAGCAGCGTCATCAGGAAGTGGTTCTCTGGCCGACTGAGAGGATTCCTGCCATCTGCATCAGGAATGTTCCTGCACTGTCTCAACAGCAGGAACCTCAGCTGTCATTCATACCAGCGAATGTGAGTGTTGAACTAGAGACTTTTTATCCTGTCCTCCTTACCATGACATAAAGCCTTCACAGCTCCTGTATGTCTTTCACAACAATATGCATATACAGTATATCACATTCTATGTCTATATCCTTTTGATTTGATATTTAGTCTTTTTGGCTTAAAAGGTAAAAGTGATTTCTCATTCTGTTCTTGATTTTATTCTCAGACTGCAGGCATTTAGCCACCAGTTTGATAACATGACCTTAAAGCAGCAGCATTTGGTCTTGAGGGAGCTAATCCTCCCGTTCCTCTCCCATCGGCAATCAGGTACAAGCTTGGCTGATTGTTGTTTTCAAATCTATTTCACTTTGATTGACTCCTTCTTTACTGGCAAAGTTTCTTGTTCTGTTAGCATTTACATATATCTTTGTATTTTCATGACTTGGTGTTTAATTCTGATCCATCCCCTCCAGATCCAGGCTGTGTGTCCAGCTCCAACAGCAGTGCAGACTGGCTGCGGAAGAATTTTGGTCCATTTTCAGTGTTCGTGTCACTCAGAGATTTGCTGGATCTCAACCCAGACTTTGTCCCGGTAAGACTTCAGTTCTGCTGACAAGGCACTAACATCATTGGGCCTATAATTTAATTACCTAGTAAATTTCAAATAACAATTTTCTTCTTCCCTTTCCTTCTTTCTAGCTGGAGAACCTACAACTCCTGTCTCCAAAGCAGACTGCGGAGCTGCTGGTGTTGCCTCTTCCTACTCCACCAGAGAAAGAAGTCGTCATCCACAGAGTGTTTAACTACCTGACTGAGGCTCCAGAGGAAAGGAGGTTTGCGGAGGTCCTGCACCACCTGGTCCAGCTGGTTAAAGAGGTAACAGCTCTGCTTATGATAGCTCTAAAGTGTATGGTAAACTGTCAACTGTCCCGAATGTTCATGGTCAAATATTTAATTTCTCAGGTTCGTCCACCCTGCGGTGTCTACAAACTCATGTGAGTGCTTTTTGGATGTTTTTATAACTCACAACAGCATTTGGTGATTTATTCCAACCAACTTTCAAATTTTGTCACAGCTGTCAGATTTATTCCATTTGGCTTTAGTCCTTATTGGTGTCCTTAAATGTGTTTTTAATGTTGTGTGTCAGTTTTGAGCGTTTGTATGGAGCCATACCATCTCTGCCCCCGGAAATCAAACCAGGCACCAGGGCCCATATTGATCAGCTGATAAACATTGCACCAGAAGGTCAGTTACACAGACACACACACACACATACACACACACACACACACGTGCACATGCACATGGATACATACACACAGACACACACACACACAGCGACCATACCCACAAATTTATACCGCTATACCTGATGTGAACAATTGAACCTCGATAGTGTTATGTGTACATTATAGTTGACAGAAACTGACTGAATATTTTCAATTTGTTGATTTGGACAGATTGCTTGCCAGGGAATGTTACGGTGAGATTTTTCTCTACTTGTCATTATATCTATAGGTATATTTTACCTCAATTTTATAGCTGTTATTTCAATTTTATTGATTTATCTTTAACATTATGTTCTAACCTGTCATTCACAGTGCCCAATAACCAAATTCAACGGTAAGAGCTCTTCCACAGACATGTGTACAGTTCGAATACTATTGTATTAATTGCTTCTAGAGCTGCCGTTCTTTGAGATTCATTTTCTTCTGTGTCATTTGACAGGAACTCAAATCTGCAGTGGAATCAACAGGCAATCCATTCTTTACTATCTATATCCAAAATTCCCCAAAGTGTTGCAACAATTATTGTATTGACGTTTATTTGCTATTTTACATTTATTCACAGCAACAAGCTACAGCATTACTTGAGCACATCAGTCTCCATGGACGTTCCCTGTAATTTTACCCTGGAGAAATATGCATGTGCACAGGTGAAAACCTAATTTATGCTTACTCTTTTGTCTCAGGGTCAAAATCAGTTTGGAATTGCATATGAGTAGTAAATAGTAAATAGTGTGTAGGACAGTTTCTGCAATTCAGAGTACATGCTGTGCAACAACCTGCTTGTTTGACTAAATAACTTCCAATGTCTACTTTCACTCTCTCTCACACACAGCTAGAGAACTTCACAGCCAATCATCTGGTGTCTCTTCTGAGATGCAATCTGCCTGGAAACAGCAGTCAGTCTAAAGTGGTGTGGAAGATGCTGCTCACTAAGCTCTCCTCTGTCTTGGACCCGGCTCTGGACATCCTTGCTAATATGGTCAGTGCTTTGACTAACTTCTATTTTCTATTTACATACCAGGGATAATCTGGAGTAGGGGTTACGTCATTGTCTTACTATTTGTCTGTGCTTATGTGCTTTTGTCTGTGCTTATGTGTTTATGTGCCTATGTGTTCCTGTATGTTTTCTCTTAATGTTTTTTATATGCCATCAACCTGCCAGGGACTGCAGATGAAAACTAGCCTAGCTAAATCTGGCACTTGTACATGATGGACCTAAGTGCTCATGTTAATTAATGTGCATTGTCCCTTCTTAAATAAATAAACTCACTCAAACTCACTCAAACTCACATACAACTCTGCCAGATCCTCAACTCTACATCTTTTGAGGCCTGTGTAAGAGAAGGCACATCGATGGTAGTTGTTAAGGAAGGGAAGAGCGTTACTCGTTCACTTTTCCCATCCACATTTTCCCAGCTAGTCCGGGGATTTACAAGTCTGCTCCTCTAAACTCTAGGCCACATGACTCCATCTATACTAATGATTCCATTAAAAACATTAAAAGAGGCCCCATCTTTTTAAAATGATCATCGATGTCTCCTCCAGTCCATGCCCATGATTGGTTCATCAGCGTCTGAGGTTCTGGATGTGATCGGAGAGATGAGGGTGTTGATGCTGAGTGATGAGCAGCTGGGGGACAGCAGCGTCATCAGGAAGTGGTTCTCTGGCCGACTGAGAGGATTCCTGCCATCTGCATCAGGAATGTTCCTGCACTGTCTCAACAGCAGGAACCTCAGCTGTCATTCATACCAGCGAATGTGAGTGTTGATCTAGAGATTCTTATACTTGTCTTACCTTGGAATAAATCCTTCACAGCTCCTGTGCCTGTTTCACAATAATATGCATATATATCGCATTCCATGTCCATATCCTTGTGATTTGATATCTACTCTTTTTGGCTGAAAAGGTTAAAGTGATTTCTCATTCTGTTCTTGATTTTATTCTCAGACTGCAGGCATTTAGCCACCAGTTTGATCACATGACCTTAAAGCAGCAGCATTTGGTCTTGAGGGAGCTAATCCTCCCGTTCCTCTCCCATCGGCAATCAGGTACAAGCTTGGTCGGTTGTTGTTTTCAAATTTATTTCAAATTTCCAACCTTTGATTGACTCTTTCTTTACTGGCAAATGTTTAGTCCGTTAGCATTCATATATATCTTTCTATTTTCATGATTTGACATTTAATTCTGATCCATCCCCTCCAGATCCAGGCTGTGTGTCCAGCTCCAACAGCAGTGCAGACTGGCTGCGGAAGAATTTGGGGCCATTTTCAGTATTGGTGTCGCTCAGAGATTTGTTGGATCTAAACCCAGACTTCGCCCCTGTAAGACCTCAGTTCTACTGATAACAAGGCACTAAAATCATTGGGCCTATAATGTAATTACCTATTTTAAAATAACATGAATTTTTTTCTTCCTATCCTTCTTTCTAGCTGGAGGTCCTACGACTCCTGTCTCCAAAGCAGACTGCGGAGCTGCTGGTGTTGCCTCTCTCTACTCTTCCAGGGAAAGAAGTCCTCATCAATTATTTGTTTGACTACCTGACTGAATCTCCAGAGGACAGGAGGTTTGCTGAGTTCCTGTCCCACCTTGTCATGTTCTCTCAAGAGGTAAAAAGAGTGTAGGAACATGGTTCCTCCTCATTTTAATTCAGAAATTACACTTTGCACTGCTTGTTTAAAGTAACCATCTTTGTTTTCTGCATTTCCAAGGGAAACATTTCCTGTTCGTCATACAAAATACTGTGAGTTTATATCTATATATGTTGTGGTTGTTGGAGACTATGTACAAAAAACTCCATTACATAAATTATCACAGCGTTAACACCAAATGTTGTTGTGTTCCAGGTTTAGCAGACTGGACCTGGCCATGCCTGTTGTTCATCTTGATATAGCATCATCCATCACCAGCAGCAAGCTGGCCTTATCTCAGCACATACCCCCAGGTGAGAGGCTCAGTCTCCATGATAATGATGAAAATTACCCTTAACCCTTGTATAGAACTCTTAACCTGCTCATCAAAGCTCAAATTTGCATCAAAAAGTACATTTTAGTTTCTTGCTAATGACTTTAAATTGGCAGACAGAGTATCTAATTCATGTCAAAGTTGGTTGGGCCAAAAACAACTATTTCTGATTTGGTTTTATTAAGTTGTAGAAAAGTCTGTAACATCCAGCACTTTATGAGAATGGCAAGACCATTATTGTGTAGGTTTATAGGGAGACCTAACTGTTTTGTTGCAGTGAAACTTTAGGTATTTGAATAATGTCCAAATGGAAGCATGTAAATGGAGAATACGATGGGGCACAAAACTGGGTTGTGAGTCCCCACATGCAATGTCTGCTGAGAATGAGAATTTGCCTAAAACTCTGAAACTTTACTACTCTGTTATGGTAATTGCCAACATATGATTTGGTATTCAATACATTTTAAAATCTATACCAAACTGTACCAAAAACTAATCTACACTTCTAATCTAATCTACACAATCTGCACTTTTCTCATAGGCTGCATCATATACAGTGGAGAGGTAAGTACAGTATATGGACATGACTTAAGCTTTTAAGTCTAACTTGAGTATTGGCCTCTGACAGCAGATTCATAACAATTTTAATGTTTTTCTTCCCCAAGTGCAATGTTACCCCAACAAATGGTAAGTGTTCTTATTACTTTAACAATTTAATTCATAAAATAATTTAACTTTTTATTGTGAATTATCAAAATGAATTAATTTCTTGCTATTTTCACAGAAACAGACATTTGCATTCAAGTGAACAGGTGAGATTTGTAAAACAAAGCCTCAATGTAAAATTACCCTGCAGTATCTCACTTTCAACTATCTTAAACATTTTTGCTAATTATAATATCAGCAAAATATTGAGCTTCTCTGCCTCTTTTCTACCAAAGTACGGCACTACAGCTCCACCTTGGTAATGGGCAGATGAATGGACGTTTCTGTGACTTTGGCATTAAGAAATATGCCTGTGCATCGGTAAGGCACCGAAGTATCTCAGATCAACAACTGTACTACCACTACCATCAATGTGGTCGTCAGTATATTTTCTTATCTTTACTCTTCCATCATTCACCTATTTTCATTCTCCTGTGTTTGTTTTTGTCTCCCAGCTGTCAGCGTTGACAGCAGAGGACCTGGCAGCGGTGCTGAAGTGTAACCGCTCCTCCAACTCCAGTGGCTCCAGACCCGTCTGGAAGCTCTTCCTCTCCAAAGCCTCTGTGGTGCTGGATGCAGCTCTGGATCTTCTTGCCAACATGGTACAAATCTGCTCTAATCCTAACTTTCCTGTTTCCCATACTGAGGCCTAACTAGGCTTAACTTGCCTAGAATTATGCCAAATGAAGCTTAGATAAACATATTTTTAAACTGGGTAGGAGGCGTGATTTGAAATTACAAGCCTCTACAGTTATAACTTCTTTACCCACTTCTGAAAACATATTATGACAGATTTTTCTATAGAGAACCGAAGTCTGACGTAATTTTGTTGGCTGTAAAGTTAGTATTATTTATTTATTTATTTTAATTAGTATGTATTTTATTTAATGGAAAAACATCATGTAGCTAGTAAGCCTCTGTGTAGAACACACTTTATTTTCTGTCGTTTCGTGCAAATCCCACTCATATTTTCCATAGGGATTTTCGTGTAAACACCAAATTGGCAGAGATGCTTATCTATGGCATCCAAAATGATTCAAAATGACAACTTCAGCTTACGGCCTCCATAGTAGTAAATGCCAATATGAAACATACCAGCTGTCCCATTTTTGCTTACTGTTTTTCGTGTAGTTTTTGTGCAGTTATGAACGGTAATTTAAAAGATGTGAGAAAATGCATTATATACCTATCGGACACATTTTGATACAGACATTTTGAATTGGAGTACTGAAGATTCCAACACTAGACACTGGATATTTTACATCTTTCCATTTCTCGTAGACATTTGACCCCAGTGACCCAGCCGTGTCCCTGGTTCTGGATTCGATAAGAGAAATCCGATTGGACAGCTTCAATACAGCCAACTTCCAGGATCCTGCTTTCATCCAGCTGTGGTTCAACCGCAGGCTCCGCCCCTTCCTGCCTGCTGTGTCCACTGACTTCCTGTCATGTCTCACCACTAAGAATTTAACCTGCAGCACGTACCAAGACATGTAAGTATCACATCATTTACTGTATACACACACGCCTCCCTCAGCTTTACTGCCATCTTGAACAACAGCGCTCCAATTACAGAACAGTTTATGTCCTTACATGATTTATAATTCAAAATTGTAATTTCCAACAAAAGGCTGAGGTCATGTTGTTGTCATACTAAGCACCTCAACTTATTTCTGACCACAGTGTCCAGATTTTGAGCCGTCATCGGTCAAGCATGAAGCTCTCCAGGCAGATCGCTGTCTATACACACTTTATAAAGGTCTTCCTGACCAGGAATCTCACTGCAGGTAGGTTGTCGAGTTCCCATAAGGAAAGTGTTTAGAAATTAATGACACAATTAAAAAAAAAAATGTAATAACATAACTTTAATAGATAAGTATTGTCCTACAATAAAAGTATCAAAGTGAAAATAAATGCTGGCGTAGGAAATGTGTGATCCATAATCCATAGCATCATGGTCTAGATGTGCAATCAATATTCCTTGAGAGGCAAACTATTATCCTCCATTAAATCAAAGTCAAAATGAACTCAATGATCCATAGCATCAAGTTCTTGATATTTTGAGTTGTGTTTAGTTGAATTTGTCCTGTGTACTTTGTGGTCCAGACCCCAGCTGTAGCTCACACAATCCAAACAGCGGAGAATGGCTGGAGAAGAACTTGGGAGGTTTCTCTGCTCTTGTCTCCTTCCGTGACCTACAGAGGCTGTACTCCAACTTTTCAGCGGTACTGTCTGTTGTTTGTTTTGCATCATATATCAGTTTGTTGCCTGTTATGTTTTTTTTTTGCATGCTTTTCAGTCTTCATTTTGAACCTGTCAGTGTTGTGTAGTCACAGAGTAATGTGTGTGTGTGTGTGTGTGTACTTGTGCATACAGATGGAGGCCTTGCCGCAGCTGACAGTGCGGCAGCTGGCAGAGGTGTCCTCCACACTGGGCCAGCTCACCACTGCTGCTCAGGTTACCATGGTGACGGGCCACGTCCCCAACCAACTCTTCACAGCCTTCTTTGATGACTTCTCTGCTGCTATCACGGTGAGAGACTGTACAACTTTCTAGAAACACCAACTCTCAAATAAAACCATGTCTCTAGTAAGCACCAGGAAATACTGTATTTTACTGAGTATATACCCAATCAGACAATGTTTATCTGCTCGTTTAAGATATAATCGATCATTATTCAGTTCAATTCCTGTGAATGTTTAAACTGTATCTCACAAATGAATGGGTGGACCAGGCTACATGATTGACAGGTAACTGCTTCACTGCTTCAACAGAGGGAATTTCCACAATACTGTATATTCTGATTGTCAATGTCAGAAATAAAAGATAAATGTTTTTGTATTGACCCAAATACGGTCAAAGAGAAAGCTATCTCCCAAAAATAGCCTGTTTCTATTAAGTACAGTGCTTCTTCTCTCCTCTTGCCTTTCCTCATCCCTTTCTCTCCATCCATACCTCATCCTCCCTCTTCATTCTTTGGTTCTTTTCCCTCCTGACCCACCTCTCACCCTCTCCTTCTTTATTTTTCTCTCGCTTTTCTCTCTTCCTGTAGGGTCATGAGAGTCAGTTCCCCTCTGAGGTGAGGTCAGCCATGTTGCAAGTTGTGTTTGATCGAGCGAACCTCTCCAGTCCCTCAGTGGGAGACCAAGAGGTGTTGGGCTGGCTCCATAACCGCCTGCGCCCCCTGCTGGTCAACCTGTCACCGCTCCATGTTGCACCATTCTTCAAAATTGTGGCAGGAAGGAACTGCAGTACCGAGCAGCAAGCGTAAGTGACACGCCATGTGATCACACAAATGAGTTAACTTTACTTCAATCAAATTTGAGATTATAGACATTTTCTTCTGTCTGACCAGTTTTTTGAGACTTTCATTGTTGACCTACACGCCTAATGCCCAGTACTTTTTCTCAAAGGTGGCCCCTAATATACAGTAACTTAGTCCAAACGTCATACATGAATTGCCAGTTTTGTAATTTATTTATCATGTCTTATCTGTTTCAGAGTGGAGGTCCTGAATTCAACTCGTCCAATGCTTGGTGATGTTACACAGAAAGAAATCCACAACCACATCATTCAGTCTCTCAGAGGTAAAGGACGGACATGGAGAGGAAACTAGAAGGAAAGCAAAGTGCGATTGATCGTTGACCTCGCTCTTAATTCTCCCCCATTCTAGGACCAATACCTCTTCGTTGCTATGGTGACAACTACAACCACAGTTTCTACGGTTTCCTGGAGCGCTCATTCATGGGATTTCAGTTCCCCAACCTGACCACCTTCTTGTCTCTCATGCCCAGCAACAACATGCATCAGGTTTGTGTGTGTAGGAGAACGTTAGGGAGGGTAAGAAAGTTAGAGAGGATATAATAAGTAGGTTGAAGGATGTGGAATAAATACAGAGGAGGAAGAGGAAGAAGAGGAGGAGGATGACTTATTCTGTTTGCTGTCTCTAGCTGGTGAACTCCATACCTCCGTCAGATCTGGGTAATTTCCTCCGTCGCCGTGACATCGTCGACGACGATGCAAAGCTCTGCCTGATCTACAACAACTACAATCGGACACCGATCTTCCTAGAGACCGTATGTACTATAACACGAATGCGCGCACACAAACACATACACACACACACACACACACACACACATAAACGCAGAAAGAGAAACACAAACACACAATGATGATATAAACACTGTATACCCCCTGCAGGAGGCTCTCCCTGAGGTGGTGCGGCGGCCCACACTGCCTTGCGTCTGGCCCACGGCTCTCAGCAGCACTAAGAGGTCAGAGGTCAATGCTTGGTTTGACCGGCGTCTCCAACACTACCTGGTCTTCCTCACCAAGAGTCTGCTCACCCCCACTGCCACACACAACGCGTCCTGCCTGGCCTTCCAAAAGCTGTATGTGTGCTTAAGAACAGCAAATGGTTTTGTGTGATATGTTTAACATACATAGCACTATATGCTCAAGTTGTGCAAAATTTATAGTCTGAGCACATAAGTTTCATTTGATAAGGTATGCGTAATCATTATTTTTTCTATGATGTCATTTTTTGATGCTATTGTTTTCAAATTAATACTTTCTGATTTCACTTGATCTGTTCTATTGTGTTTTAGTGTCTCAGTTCTGGGAAAACACAACTACAGCGCTGCAGACTTCATGGAGCGAGATGTGTTCAACACCATCAAGGCCTACCTCACCTCAGGTCAGCCATCAGAACAACCCAAACAGCTAGACCTTAGGAGGCTGCAAGGTTTTAAACCTGCAATAAGCGATATCAGACCATATAACCAATCCTGAAACTAATGTGTGCTATGTGGAGATTTCATTGAGACATAATGATATAAACCAATATCCACACACAGCTGTGTTGCTCTTTTCACCTCTTTTCTAAAGCTTGTTGTCAAACTCTGATCTCAAACGAAGCTCCTCCCACTCCTTCCTGTAGCTTTCCAAGTTTTTTTTAAACTAGCTTGGCACCTCCCTCGCTGTTTAAAAGCAGCCCTCAACCCCTCCCATCATTCCTGAAAATGTTCACATAATGGCAGAATTGATGAAGCGAGCAAGTAAACTTGTTAAACTAGTAAACTTACTACCTACCTCTTCACTTGTCATTGTGGGACATGTAAACTTCAGCGGGAGAAATGCCTGGCAAAGCAAGACTGGTAACCTCTGCATACTGGTACACTGGTAACTTCTCCATAGGTATGTTTAGCTTAGCTATTATCCTTTATGCACGGTGCTTTGCAATATTTGATTCTGCCTCTGTAGTGCAGTGGAGCGAGGAAGTGGCTTTGCTGTGGGTTTATTTACAAATGTGTTGCTGCTCTTGTCACCCTCTAGTGGTCAGAAAATCTTTATTATTGCAGCTTTAATATAATATCCATTGTGGTGGCTGTTTAAAGGTGTTACATGTAGCATCATTAAACATCAATATATCGGTATATTAATTGCAATACCTTGGATTTACCGTTAACAAATGAGACTATGGACGAGATGATTGATAGCCTCTATCTCAGTCGTGCTAGTTTGTGAATGTGCATGTCTTTTCTTTGTGCTTTTCTGTGTGCAGGTTCCATTAAAATATTTTCAATTTTGTGTTTGTAGCGACGGTGCCAAAGTGTTACAATGCCAACGACCCAGAACTGAACTCTACAGCCTGGTTTGCTGAGTACATAGGCCCCTTCATGTACTTCCTCACTCTAGAGGACCTGAATACATTTGGCTCTGCACAGGTACTGAAATTGATTTGAGAAATTTAAACTACAGCTCAGGTATTGCTCATTGGGAAGGGAATCAAGATAAAGACAGTGGGTGATAGGTGAATGGATGGTGGACAGACTAATAGCAAAATACTAACTCCTCAGTGTTTATATCCTCCGCAGTATATCCAGGTGTTCACAGTGAACCCTCAGAACATTGCTCTGCTCAACCACTCCTTCCTGCCTCTCAACCTCACCAACTACTACACCGAGCTCATCTATCTACAGGACAGCAACTTCAACCCTTTGCTGTGAGTCTGAACTCATGAAACGTTAATTTCCCCCCACATACGTACTATACCTCGCCACTGTCCATCTAACAATACTACTTTGCCTCCAGTCTTCCTCTGTTGTGTCGGTGTGTCGCTCCTGGTCCAGCATTCAGTCAGCTGACGGCAGCACAGAGTGTGATAGTTCTGCACAACCTAACTACTCTCTGCACAGACCTGGACCCACAGGTAACCCATTGTCTTACATACACACACACACACACACACACACACACACACACATACAAGCACCCACATGATGCATTTTGTTGGTTGGTTTTGTTGCATTAGGGAGAGGGACTGGTAAAGTTGCCATGCTGTATTGACTTTTGCCTCCTGGCCTCTGTAGGTTTCTGCTGCTTTGGCAGGTAACCTTGGTGACAACATTGATGCCACCTCCATCGCTGCCCTCGGCAATGAAAGCACTGGCATTTCCACTGGCCAGATCAACATGGCAAAGCCTGGAGACCTCCATGCCTCCCTCGGCATCCTCAGCACTGTGATTGGCTGGAATCAGGGTCAGGCCATGGCCATTATCCAATCCCTGATGTCTTCAGGAATGATACAGGTAACTGCTCTGTATCTGTTGGTGTGTTCATGTGCTTTAAAATTTCACATGAACACCCTTGAAAGGCGGATGATAAACCTGGAAACTGAGAAATTTTTGCTACCTGAGTTTTGACACAATGGTGACGTTTAACCTTCTCAACAAAAAATGAAGTTTTGTTTCAGTCAACAGTAAGAAAACACATAGATGCTTCTTTATTGCAAGTTTGTAGTTAGCAAGACTAACCCAACATTTGAATGAAGTTCGTCAAATTAACTTGTCAAGCTGCAGGACACCTGTGTTTGTTTATTGTATGTCTTCCGGGTTTGATTTTCCAACAAAATAGCACATGAATGCAACGCTGTTTAGCAGCTGACTTGGAAGTCCCGGATGTCGGACTTTCCCACCAGCACATGAACGCACAGTCTGTCTATCTGTCTGTCTGTCTGTCTGTCTGTCTATCAGTGCATGTTTTATTGAATTTGTAACTGATTTGAAATGCAAAGTTTGTGTCTCTCAGCACACCAGAAAGAAATAAGGTATCCCTGCTGTCATGTCCACTGTTCTCATCCATGTGCTGCTTCCACCCTCTCATCACCACCAGCTCAACAACGCGTCGGCGTTGCTCATGGTGGGTTCTCTTGTGGTGGGTGTTCCTGCATCAACGTTCCTCAGCATCAACAGCTCTCAGCTCCTTACCGCATCCAAGGATCCTGGATTCCTGGCACACTTGATAACTGCTCCACAAATCGTCCAGCAGACCTTCGTTACTCAGGTATGACAGTTCTGTGGCTTCTGTCAGAGGACTTATATTTGAATGTACAATTAGTTGCCTTGTACAAAGCAAGCTCTGTCAAACACAGAAATGTCAAAAATGTCATCAAAAAAAGTCATTCATCATTAGAACACAGTTTTGGCAAAAATTTTCTTTGTGTATCATGTGTCTTTGTGTGCGAGACGAGAGAGAGAGAGAGAGAGAGAGAGAGAGTTGTGGTCTCTCTCACAGATGTATATTTTATATCATATAGTATAAACAGCCCCCGTGCATATTTTCTCCCTCACACTAGATTATATCAGTGAACAGCAGCAGTGATGGGATCATAGAGAATGTTCCGGATGAAATGGCTACTCAGATTCCTCGTTCTCTGCTGCTGGGCTTCTCTCAGTCTGATAACACCGTGATCAACACACTCAACAAGAAGAAATGGAAACGTCAGCAGGTAGGGCATCCAACACACACACACACACTCACATGTTCTAAGTACATACTTTAATCACACACAATATATTTTCTTTGCTAGGCGGTGTTGTTCTTTGATATAGTGGCTGGGGAATTTGGGACATCAGCATTGGGAAATCCAAACAAGTGAGTTTTCAACAGCTTTCCTATACAATTTTATCTATAATTGCATTTATCTATAAAGATTTTCCTCTAAATATAACCACTCAGGAAATCTCCAGCAAGTGGGTTTCAGTATGTACACAGTGTAAAGTGTGTGTGTGTGGGTGTGTGTGTGTGTGTGTGTGAGTGTAGTTTGTCATCCTACGTGCTGCAAGGGTTCACCTGCACCAAAGTGACGACTCTGCGCAGGACGCAAATCAAGAAACTGATCAAAGCCTGTCGAAGGACAGGCAAGCAGAAGGTCATACTGCTGGAGACTCAGGTGAGAAAGAGAGGGAGAGTGTGTGTGTGTGTGTGTGTGTGTGTGTCTGTGTGTGTGTGAGAGAGAGAGAGAGAGAGAGAGAGAGAGAGATGTAAAGGAGAGAGATAATTGTTTATGTTTGTCTTACCAACAGTTGACCTGCATGTACAACTATATTAAAGGAGAGTCGGACGCCAGCAGCTACAGCCTCTATCCTCCAGATATGCTGCTCTATTATGAGTGAGTTCAGAATGGATGGTATTCACCATTGGTCTTAATGATGTGGGATTAAGGCTTAATACAGGTTTAGATACAATAAAGTGACAGATCAAAGTTAACGATTGGTAAACAGGGCCATCCTTCCAAGCAAGATAACACTTTTGAGTTTTCACAGTGCAAAATCCTCTGACAAGAGACTGACAAGACTGGTTAGGGTTCGTTTTTGTAATGTTGCAAACGGTGGCCATCTTTAGAATAGAATAGAATAGAACAGAATAGAACTTGATTGTCCACTGCAGTGGAAATTTGGCTTTGGCTTCACAGGTTGGTTAAAATGTGATACAGCACGATAAATACAATACAATAAAATACAGCACACAGAAACAATAGACACATCAAGACAATATCAAAATATGTGAGCAATTAGGAGAAATGGAGTTAGGAGTTCAGTAAGGTGATTGCATTTGGGATGAAGGACCTTTTGTACACACTCTTGGTTGCTATAACAACTCTATACTGCCTTGTTAAACTAATATTTCACTTCAATATCACCCCACCCACCTCTATGTCTACAGCTACTCCCTGGTGTCACAGGCGACCTGCAGGTCCTACTTTCAAGAGCTGGCAGATGCAGACTTCTCCATCTTCTCCAGTGCTCTCAGCGACAAACGCTCTGCACTGTTTACCAATGCCAAGAGCTGTCTGGTGAGTCCAGTAACAATGGACAGTACATTATATCTTAACTACTAATAATAAGAAAAGTCAAGACTCATTGTCATAAATGTGGTCTCAGAGACAGCACAGTGTGAAAGATCTTGAGTCCATCAAGCACACCTTTGAGTTAGGACAATGTAGATGTCAATCTAATCTAATATAGATGCTGCGACAGTATAGTTCTGTTGCTATTCTTTTAATTTTCTGATCTACATTGAATTCTGTTCTTAACCCTTTTCCTTCCCAGGGTATAACAAGCACAAGTTTGACTGAGGATAATATATCGGTTCTGGGGAACATGTGCTGCACTCTTGATGCGTCCTACATCGAGAACTCTCACTCATCCATCCTGGAAAAACTCAAGAACTGCGCAGACCTCACCGATGCTCAAGTAGCTGCTGTTCAAACCCTGCTGCTGGGAGGGACAACAACTTATGGGTACGCCAACAGAAGCAATACTCAGCTTTCAGTTAAGCACCCTGGTCTGATAATAAAACAACAGGTTTATTGCATATCCTTGAGCAACCAGCAGCCTCTCTGAAGTGCTTCTCTCTGAAGTGTTTGCCTATTCTCTTCTGTTCCTTTCCAAAAATCATCTAAGTATTTAACTGACCGGTTGAAATGTGGGTTTTTGGTTCAGTTTGATATTATAATTCATTTGCAGTGAAATTGTGTTCTTCCATTGTTTTGTTTTGTTTTTAAACCAGAGCTCCATCAACATGGGATGGACAAACTTTGGAGGACCTCGGGATGCTACCGCTCTACTTGACTGAAACCTTCTATGATAAATTTGATAAAGTGAGTAATACAAAAACTTGTGTGTGTGTGTGTGTGTGTGTGTGTGTGAGTGAGTGTGTGTATGTGTGTGTTTTTACTTAGCAGGAAGGCGGCTGCATTTCCATTTGTCTGTTGCTTTATGTGTTTGGTGTTGAAATGAGTTTGGTGGTGTCTCTATATATGTGTCAGTTTTTTTTAATGTGGTGTGTCTGTTTCATTCCTGTGAGCAGAAAACAAAGCGGACGTTCTTGAAGTCCTTCCTGAAGGTTCTTCGGCGCAATGGAGTGGAGAGGAGTAAGAAAAGAAAGATGAAGGCAGCCATTAGAAGGTCCATAAAAAAAGTGTCCAAGCGATCTATAGGTAAGTTTCTCTCCGTTATGAAAATATGTCCTCCCTGTTGCTCTCTCTCCCCATTTTTTTCTTCATGACTTGATGATGTGTTGTCCCCCAGCCACTGTATATTGACAGCATCTGTAACTACCTGTTCGTTACTCCATCTGTCTTCCTCTGTTTTAGCAAGTGAATGCACTGTAGGAGAGATCACCCAGGTGACTATCAGTGACGAAACGTTCCCCTTCGACTACGATGACGTAGCTCAGTTCAACTGCTGCCTGAGTGCCAAGACTGTTAAAGACAACTTGGCTGCCATCACCACCAAGGTGGACCAGGAGGAGTTCCTCGTTATTGTTCTCAACAAGCTGCGAGAGGTAGGTGACTTACTACCTGACTGGAGTCAGTGCTGACCGGGTTGGTTTTGTTGTGATTTGAGCACAATCTTTTTAAAGTTTTTAAACTCAAAGGTCATGTTTGTTGGTAAAGGTGGCCGGTGAAGGAAAGAAAGAAATTGCAGGGTAAAAGGATATGGTCCCAAAATTTATGGCTACTGTAGTCTACTGTACTCAAGACTAAACATCTTTCTTTTTAAGGAAAAAGTAAAAAAAAATAATAATAATAATAATGGAGAATCACCCACTTTATCTTCTATGGGCCCCTGGTTTGTTGCCAATTGGCTATGTCCGACCTCCTGAAGAGGAGAATGGACAACAATGCAAACCACTGTTTGCATTCAAAGTATTTGACAACCGTACAACAGTAGTCATAAAAGCTCAAGATTTAAGTGGAATATGGTTTGGGCAAAAAAAAAATAGCTACTCGAACTATAACAAAGCTACTCGAACTATAATACACTCATACATGTGTCAGTATGTACTGTATTACTGTATGTTAGTTTACAAAGTGTGTGTCTGCACCAATGTCATCAAGACAAATTCCTGTACATTTGCTGTACATGGCAAGTAAAGTAACTCTGATTAGGATCCTGAGCCAGACTTCCTGGTAATATTTTGTCCTTTCACTGATTCTCACATCCTCAGGCTTACGCTGCCCATTCCACCATCTCAGAAGACAAGGTTCAGGTCCTGGGGCCAGCGTCCCGTTTGGCCACTAATGATGACATCAACATGTGGAACATCACTAAGATTGACACACTGTCTGCTTTGATGGACTCGTCGGATGGGCAGTGGGACCCAAGCATGGTGAGCAAACAAGTTAACAACTCTTCCAAAATGTTTGCATGTGTGGTTGCCTATGCCATCCCTTGAACAAGCACTGCATGTTGTGCATGTGTACATATATGTTTGCGTGTGCTCATGTTTGCATGTTTCTCCCATCTAGGCCAAGGCCGTCATCTCTAAGTATCTGAGTAAGGAGGGGAACAGCCTCGGTAGTGCGGAGCTCAACTCCATTGGGGGAGCCAACCTGTGTTCCCTAGACACCACTGTCCTGAAGACCATTTCCCAAGACAGCCTCCGGTGAGGAGGGAGGGTGGTGTGTGTGTTTGGGGGGGTGGGAGGTTCCATTAGTAACATGGCATGTGTTGGTTAGGGTTAGGGTTATGGTTAGTAATAATCACTCAGTAATCAGAGTCTGAGCAGTGTTTACCATCATTGCTCGCAAAACAATGAGACATCTAAATTAATTCACAATTCAAAGGACAGATCATATATGGAAAGTGAAATTAAAAAGGTGAATTATGAGAAGCTCACTCTGCTAAAAACAATTCCTGAACTGAAAATGCCAAAATTAAGAGAAAATGCCAAAGCCTTATTTGGGATTATACATACATTAAGTGTAAATAATTTTTTTTTAATAATTTATGATGAATTGTTTGTATTGTTTTGAACTTCAGTCCTTATAATTAAAAAACAAACAATCCCTAACCAAAATACTAAAATAAACTAAAACATTTTTAAAAATGAAACTTAACTAAAACTACCAAACCCATACTGAAATCTAACTAAAACTAAACTTAAACTTAAAACTATATATAAAAAAAAAAAAACTAATGAAAAACCATAATAAATCAAGATCATAATAATAAAATGTACCCTTTTAGAGGTTTTTAGAAATGGAAGAAATATGTCTCAGAAGTACACAGTTAATAGTTCACAGTTGATTGGAGCGTTTGGTTTTCCATCTCTTGCAGGACGGCCAATGCCCTGACACTGTCCAACTGCACACTGGAGCATGAGAGAGAACTGTTCACCATCGCCAGACAAGCCTTCTCTGGAAACACCCGCTCAGTCATCTCTGCTAACACCTACCAGCTTATACAGCCTTACCTGGGTAAGCAAGCAGACACACACACCACATATAGAGAAATATAGCAGGAAGACACTGCAATAGATAAAGGTCACACCCATTTCTTTCCTTTCCTTTCTTTTTTGGTGTACAGGTGGTGCAACTACAGACTACGTTAGAAGTTTGGCTGCCTCAAATATCGGCATGGACATGGATACCTTCACCAGTCTGGATGAGAACGTTATACTGGTCAGTGTTTCGTGTGTGCGTGTGTGTGTGTGTGTGTGTGAGTGTGTGTGTGTTCGCATGTATGTATAAATACCTCTACGCTCTGCTCTCCTCAGTCCCTGAATGTGAATGAGGTCCAAGGTCTTCTGGGCTCCAACCTGGCAGAATTGAAATCCTATGAAAACCAAACTGTGGTACAGAACTGGATCAGCAGACAGTCCCAGACAGATCTTGATCAGCTGGCGTTGGGGCTGGTAGGAGGCAGGGTGGACTCCTCAACCACAGCAGTGAGTACTGTCACTGTCACCCCTGGGTCCTCATCCTCAACGACAGCAGCAGGGAGCACCATCACTGCCACCACTGGCTCCTCATCCTCAACGACAGCAGCAGGGAGCACCCTCACTGCCACCACTGGCTCCTCATCCTCAACGACAGCAGCGAGTACTGTCACTGTCGCCCCTGGGTCCTCATCCTCAACGACAGCAGCAGGGAGCACCGTCACTGCCACCACTGGCTCCTCATCCTCAACAACCACCGCAGGGTCTGGGTCCAGCAGCACTACAGGGGGATCGGCTACCACCACAGGTAACTACCTCGCTCCTCTTTCCATACATGGGTGGGTAGATTACAGTGTGACTCATTTCTAATGTGAGTTTGTGTGTGTGTGTGTTGCAGGTAGCAGTGGTGCACGCATCAGAGCAGACGCTGGCCTCTCCTTACTCGTTCTCCTCGCCGTCTTCATCACTTCACACATTCTACATTGAAGAGACAGGACTCTGCCTAATATGGCTTACTATTGTAATTCGAAATCCAGAGATAAGTGGATGAGTTATTTTAATTATTTGTTTTATATTTATCACTAACAGGTGAAAATAAGACTGGTAGGCTTAGTACCTTAAACTGAAAAATGACTTAAAATGCCCTTTGCTACATGCTATATTGTATTGCTTACTATATAGAAACTATTTCATATGTAATTATCTATTACAATACATGTTTGACTATCTAGCAGTTTAGACTCACTCAATATGTGTGCTCTGAAACCTTTTCATACCTCATTTTTATGCTCATTTATTCGCTTTACTTTGTCAGTCTTTTAGTCTTGGTGGTTGGAATGTTTCTGAATGTTTTAATTTTTAAAATGAAGGTTTAACTGAAAAATGAAGGTGACAGTTTATCTCTTCTCCATTTGTGTTGTCACATTCCCATGTACCCCTTTTGAGACCGCACCCTTCTCATGCAGCCTTACCGTATAAACATCCTGTATGCCTGTTGTATGAGTTTATTAATAAATGCATATATTGTTCATCAAAGCTCCTCTGCTGAGGTACTTGCTTGATTACAGTTTATTGGAATATTTAAGGGTGCGAAGGGACAAACATGTCGGGGTCATATTATACCAATTCATCTGTACAGTCACCAATTTAGTTACAAAACCATTCCTACTTATTTAAAGTCACAATGAAATGGAAAAAATGTTACTTCCTGGAAAATAGTATAGTCTATCTTTAATTGTTACCTCATGCTGTACCAGTAGGTGTAAATAATTCCACCCAAAAATATTTTTGAACAACCCTGCCCCTCCGCCCCTTCCATCAAATAAAACTGCCTGATATCCCACTGGTTTACACTTTTGAACGCCCCCACTGCATTATGTCGTTTCATTGGGACTGTAAGCTCCCCTGAGCTGTAAGTAGATGAACACTATTTCATACAAGTTAAATTCTTTTCCGGTCAAACTTTGTGAAGCTCTTATGCTGTTGCCAAGGCAGCAGCTAACAACCGAATGAAAGGCACAGTGTCAATGACAACATTTGTTACTATTAGATTCAGTTTAATTAAGTTAGACATTTCAACACTGCTGCATTCATCTCCCAGGATGAGGGAGTCCTGCTGTCTGTAGCCTGGTTTACTGCTGAGTGTGTTGTAGGTTAAAAGTACACCATATCACAGTTATAAGCGTTTATACACGCCAAGGAGAGTCTTGCAGGTAGGACAGGTGTGCTGGGCATTCTTCAGCCGGTCCACACAGAACGGGATGAGACAGCAACCTAGAACAAAGCTGGATGGAAGAGAGCTGGTCAGGGAGGGCAGAGCAGCTAATGTCAGAAGATCATCTACCCATAAATAATTTGAAATATCCAACTCATGCATCGTTAAATTAATCCCTTTTAAAAGTTAGTGACTTAATTGCATTTCACAATTCAATTTCTCATGGTCACAGAAGCATATTTTCAGCCACACTTATAAATAATATTCTGGTGCGAAAATAACATTTCACTCCTACATACCCACAAAGGAAGAGGCCTCCACAAAACAAGTAGGTGAGCAAACCAGAGGAGTATTCCACTTTAGAGACCACAGTCTGGTGGCAGTTAGGGCAGGCAACCTGAACTGGACTGTCTCCAAACGGGCCGATGGCTGCTAGAAGAAATAGGGTTAAGTGTAAGGAGGGAGTGCAAAGACAGAAAAGTTGATAGAATTACAGATAAATAAAGAAAAATGGGGTTAAGCGAAAGGAGGGAGTACAAAGACAGAAAAGTAGATAGAATTACAGATAGATAAAGTTAAATTACATTACATAGTCCAGGAGTTTTGCTGTATTTTCAGCTACTCCAAATCACAAATATACAATATAGAACTCACCAACAGGCACTTGGGCATTTGCCATCATTCCTGTAAACAATTCATACAAAAGATGTATGTGAATACAGTCTACAGTGTATATAGTGAGTACTCCTGGTAATCCTGGAAATACTAACAGAATTGACAGTTTCCCAACAAGCAAAATATAACATAAAACAGAGGCAAAGCACTTACGGGTTTAGTGTTCAGTTGTCACCCACAGCAGCCAAGACCAAACTGTCAGAGCAGAGAGGACGGCTTTCCCATGGTACATGCCTTTCTGGAGGGCTACACCTTCCCTTAGATGCTTGTTTACTTCCCTCTGCAGTCATAAGATAGGTGGATTTTTCTGTGCATACCTCCCTCCGTTTCAGTACCGCTGTTCACACTGACCCAACCCGATCCCAGTCCCAACCTATCTGTGGGAGTCAGTGAACGAGGGCATATATAAAGGGAATATCTTTCGGACTCCAACCAACCCTTCCTTAAATCTTTATCCATAAAAAGACTTGAGATCTGGTTTGGGTTCATTCCAGAAAATTTTGATTACAGCAGTTCCTATATCTGTGCATGAGAGCAACACTCAGCTGTATCATCCCCTAAATGCAACCCGCTTTACTGTCATCTGCTTATCTACTGTCAAATCTGTGAAGAGAAATGCACAAACAACTTCACTATGAATCTATTCACTATCCATTAGCATCAGGATCCAGCATTTGTCAATGGAAATACTATCTGCAGTTGTCTCCTGTGCTGGTCTCTCAGACTGAGACTGCTGACTCCATAAAAATGAATGAAGAATCTTTTCAAATGCACTCAAGGACTAAAGAGGAGGTACAAAGAGTGTGTGGACTGATGGCAAACTGCAGCTTCTAGTCGCGTTTTAATGACTGGGCAATGAGGTAGAAAGACATATAGAATATTGAAAAAGGTATAAAGGATTTATTTTGGTGAGAGAGCTGTAGTGTGTAGTTAATGGGTGAAGCTTCTGTACTGTCGAACACAAACTGCCTTCCATTCAGACTGAAATTGACAGCACATGTTCCAATTGTGTGAAATTAGATTATGCTTATAAATCTTGGCTGAACCCATAAGCGCGCACACACAAACACACACACACACACACACACACTACATTAAAGTCATGGTCATGAGAGTCCATCTTCAGTCTACATCCTCTCCAGATTATGCCACAGGCCTAACTGATGAATAAATGCAACAAACACATTACTGAACTTTGTTTCTTATTGAACATAGCCTACATGAAAAAATATAAGCATACAGCGTGTGTGTGTGCGTGTCAGGATATGAATGTGTGAATAAAATCTCTAACTGCAGTAGGAATTCATGGTGATGTGGCATTTCCCTTCACAATCTTTACAATGACTTTATGCTTTTTTGAAAAAACAAAACAAAACGTTTTTTGGCTGAGATGAACTGGAAGTCAACGGAAGTGCAACAAGACAAGACTAAAACCACCCAACTCATGCTGGGTGGCCACCGCTGGGCAAGTGCTGCCATCTGCAGGTTCAGTTGACTTAACTGTATAGAACTGTGCCCATATAGACTCGAGTCCATTGTCTTATATGAACTGGAATTATCGAAGAACAAGGTTTGAATTGTTTGTCGTCAGAAGATAAGTAGTCGTTTAAGCATAATTCAGAGATGGAGCTGAACAACAGAACTGAAGATTTTATGGAATACAGTTCAGTAAGGCCTTCAGAGACAAGTGGGAAAGTTTTGAGAAATCAGGAAAGAAGTACAGTATACACCATGATTGTGCTGAATTGTGAATATGATGAGAAGAATAAATGGAGACTATTACAAATAAGGTTAAAGAGTAACAATTGATTTGATGCGGAGGAATGGGCTATTGAAATTTGTTCTACTTTGTAGTTGTAGTATAGTCATGGTTCTAAACCCAAAAACATTGTGCATTGAAAATAAGTTTGATATTTAGTAATGGCATTTTCTATATTGCCCTTTAGTTTTGTGAAGGTCAGATAATGCCACATTATAGACATGTTCAGGACAAAAGCTGGAATTGAGCTTAAGCTGAAAGGTTTTAATTAGTATGTGTCTGTTCTCAAGGGAGACAATATGCTATGTGTTGATATGTTATGGATCTCCAGTTGGTGTAAATATGGACATGCTGTTATATGTAAGAGGCTTGTTTCATAATGTGGTAGGTATAGAGGAGGAGAGCATACTTATCTGAAAGAGCAGGCAAAATGTGCTTGGAGAGAAATGTAGCCAAGAAAAGAGGATTCATGCTGAAGCTGAGAACTGAAGCAAGTCCTGGAAATCAGACATAAACAGACAGGCTGCAGAGAGTGGAAGATTGGGGATGTGATTGAGTGATGTGATAAGAGATTGGATTAGTTTGAACTTTTTTATTTTTTTCGTTTTTGGTATTTTGGTATTATTTTTTTTTCCTTTTTGGGAAATAAGGTAACCTACCCAAAATGTAGCAGCAGTCGGCAGTAATACACTATCGCTGGATGTCAACCACCAAAAAAACACAAGAGAAAAATAAATTGAAAGGTTTTAATTAGTAAAAACTGGTGCAATATTTCACATGTAAACAATTGCAGCAACTTATTCTTTATACCTGAATAGTTACATAGAAAAAGATGTCCTTTTAGTGATTCCAGGATTCGTGTAAAAATAGATTAATTTAACAAAAGAAAAATATCCCCTTCAAAAAAAGAAAATTCTTGCTAATTAGTTCAAGTGTTCATAGGCCCACCAACAAATCGGTGAGCAGGTGCCACGTCTTCAGTATTAAATATATCAGCTTCATTAGTGGCCCTCTCTCCCTGCATCCAATTTTCAAAATCACTCGCCTTTATTCATACACATTCGCTCCAACCCTAAGCTTGTAGGGTGGCAGACAAGTGCTTCAGGGAAGGTCGAGAATTTGGGGCGCAGGGTCTCTGTAGTAGCTATGACAACTCAGGTCGCTTCTTTTAGCCTTCATTGGACATTTAATTTTTTGTGAGCTCCAAATCAGCACTGAGCCATTTGATTGGAGACTTGGCACTGAATTCCCATTCTACACTGTTCTGAAAGGTAAGCTCGGATTACTGTCATCACAGCACCATAGCGGGTTCTGTTTGTTCAAAAACCCTCTGACAAACACTGTCCTCTCACTCTTTTTGACGTATCCCCCCTTCTTTTCCATAAAACGTTTCCTTGCTGTAACTGCTTCTCTGTCCTGATGGAGTAGTAGTCTTATTTTTTTTCCAACAGATAATAAACTAACCTTTCATCCACATTTACTCTTTCCTATGACAAGAGCTTTTGGGTCACGTTGTTCCTCTGGTTTTACACCTCTTCCTCATTTCAACTTCATTTTGCTCAACACTCATTACCCCCCCCCCCCCCCCCCTTCACCACATCTCAGGTCTGACGACTGTTTTCGCTCCTTCATCCATTCCAGCTCTCCCTACTACTCCTTTCCTGGCTCTCCCTGCTCACTCTCCCTCTTCTCTGCACTGCTCTCAGGATTCCCTGCAGACTGGTGGTCAGGAGGCCATGTGGTTTCTCTTCTGCTCTCCCTCTTTCCCCTCCACCTCCTCCTCCTCGTTCATGTCCGTCCTGTCTCTCAACGCCCTCAGCAGAACCCTGAGCAGTGTGTTCTCATTCAGGAGGCTTTCAGAAGTGTCTGCCAGCTCCTGCAGTCGTCTCACCGCCTCCCCGAGCTGCCGGCTCTTCTCCCGGTGCTGCTCTTCCAAGCTTTGCCTCTCCTGCTGCAGCTCGGCATTCTGGGCTTCCAAGGTGAGCTTGTCAAATGTCAGGCGCCGGTTGTCGCGCCAAAGCTGCGCCAACTGTTGGGAAAGACGCTCCCGGGCGCGGTGCAGCATGTGAACTTCGCCTTGGAGCGCCAGAAACTCTGCACGGAGGAGAGCGCTGGGCCCCGGGCCCTCTCGCTCGCTGGAAGCTTTCGTTGACCTGTCAGCATGTTGGGCGGGGCCAGAGTGCTGCAGGACAAAGTGTAACAGGTTGGGTAGCGTGATGGGCGTGTCGTCAGGGAACTTCACACTAAGGTGTTTCCTTGAAGAGAGGGAGAAATAGGGAATACATTAGTGAAAACAATTTCCAATTTGCTCAAATTCTCCATTTATTATAGTTTTGTGAAATACTTGCATACTTGCCTACATGATGACTAGTGCAGTGACTGTAGCAATGGAATAGACATGTATGTTACAAAGGAACAATGAAAATAAAAAAATAATGTCTTCAGTATGTGTATGCAAGAAATATAGTAATGGTAGGTGTGTGTGTGTGTGTGTGCGTGTGTCTGTGTGTGTCTGTGTGCCTGTGTATCAGACTGTCTATCTCACCTGTATCTGGGAAAGAGGAGAATGGAGGGAACATGATCCACCATAAACTCCCATGGAAGGTCATTGCGTGCAACATTCACCCTACACAGAGGAGGGTAGGGTGTTATAACACTTATTGTTTTATTGAAAGGCAGGACCAGAAAACTAACATTTGACCATTAAATGTAACTGGCATTGAGATAATACTAGGATTCAACTTGAACACCACACCATACTACGCACATATTTTCTCATTCATATTAACAGATATACAGGCACCAACAGTCAGACACACACAAAGACAAAATACATACCTAGCGACAGTGATAGTGCTGTTGCCCTGGAATAACCTGGCCAGCTGGATGATGATGTGGTTGAGAACAGAGCAGAATCCACACCACTGGGTGTAGTAGAACAACAGCACGTCCTAGAGGAAAACATACACAAACAAATTTAGATTTTCTCTCCAGGAACTGTGTGTAACCAACCGAACAGTTCATCTTGGCTAGGCCCGAGCGTTCTGCAGAGTATTCTTTCACCTTTTGAAGGTCCATGACAGAGGGCAGGAAGGAGGAGGTGGTCAGCTCTGTGATGAGGGGGCGTGGAGCGGACGGCTCCCCTTCACTTCCCTTCCTGTCCTCCTCTCCCACCAGGTGTCTCTGCAGGGGGCTGTAAGGAGCACTGAAGTTCCTGATGAAGACCTCTTTAACAAAGACGCATGTACACACAGGTGAACACACACAGGCACATACAAATATGCACACGCGCACACAGACACACACACACAAATGCAGGTTACCACCAGGATCATGGCAAAACATGGCAAAATAGAAACACAATTTGCAGTCAACGAATGTTCTAGATTGATAATAGACTACAACTAGAAAATTTCAGGAAATTTTGAGTGTGCCTGCTGCTTGGTGCGCATCTCCATCCCTCGCTCACACAGAAACACAAACAGTATGACAGTATTAAACAGTATTAACTGTCGACCTAGCCAATCACGGGCAGGTGTGACAATTTCTGCCCAGAGACCGAGTCACTAGTTGCTATGGATACAGGCCCCCCTGTGGCGGGAAACTTTGAACTAATGTTTCATTAGCACTAACAATAAGCCAAGACTGTCCCCGAACAAATCCCTGTATCTCGAAAAGTAAAGCTCGCATCGAAAATGTTTTTTCACTTTGAGCGTCCCAAGACTTCACCGGCGACACTGATGTATGACATGTGTCTGTATGATTTTAAAAAAAGGAGCTGTGATAAAATATAAATCACCTTCTTTTCTTCTTCTCACTCTGGGTTTGAGCGGTCAAATTACATGGAAGCGGATGGGAGTGTCGGACGGCACTCCCTGCCCTTTTGGGCGATTTATTCAAAAACCGTGGGTCCTATTTCAATGGAAGTAACATTGGGTGAGAGAGGACAAAAATGCCTACAATTTGGTGTATAAATTGTCCTTGTAGAGTGGAAGCTGTGGGACTAAGATGATAATGTTTGGAAGATTTCTGATCAAACTTGAAGGCGTGGAGCTAGAGTGTGTGACGACATCACGTGCTCTAGGTCTGAACATTCCGCGCAATACACACCCATTATAAAATCTGAAACTGTCCAAAAGTCGTATAAAACGTAATCTGCGATTGCGTAAAAACCGTAGTAGCTATTGAAAAGTGTCTTTAGACCAACAGAGTTCAAAGTCTTGTGACCCGTGTAAACTTTTAATCATGTTTCTGCGACAAAGTATGACCGAGTGGCGTGGCTCCAAAGAGGGGCCGATTTGATGAATTTGTGCGATTTTTTTTCCGATTCTCCATTCATTTCAATGGGCCGAAAATCGCACGTTTTCGCACTTCGTGCGAAAACTTTACGTACAATCTCTAAGAAAAGTCATAGCACTTGATTCCCGTTCAAGGCGCACGTTTTGATGTATTTTGAGGGGTGTCGCGGCTACGCTGCGAGACTAGTTACATACCGAAGTTTTGCAAGGAAGAATAATAATAATACTAGAAAATTTCAGGAAATTTTGAGTGTGCCTGCTGCTTGGTGCGCATCTCCATCCCTCGCACACACACAAACACAAACAGTATGACAGTATTAAACAGTATTAACTGTCCACCTAGCCAATCACGGGCAGGTGTGAGAATTTCTGCCCAGAGACCGAGTCACTAGTTGCTATGGATACAGGCCCCCCTGTGGCGGGAAACTTTGAACTAATGTTTCATTAGCACTCACAATAAGCCAAGACTGTCCCCGAACAAATCCCTGTATCTCGAAAAGTAAAGCTCGCATCGAAAATGTTTTTTCACTTTGAGCGTCCCGAGACTTCACTGGCGACACTGATGTATGACATGTGTCTGTATGATTTAAACTAAAGGAGCTGTGATAAAATATAAATCACCTTCTTTTCTTCTTCTCACTCTGGGTTTGAGCGGTCAAATTACATGGAAGCGGATGGGAGTGTCGGACAGCACTCCCTGCCCTTTTGGGCGATTTATTCAAAAACCGTGGGTCCTATTTCAATGGAAGTAACATTGGGTGAGAGAGGACAAAAATGCCTACAATTTGGTGTATAAAGCTTGCTTGTAGAGTGGAAGCTGTGGGACTAAGATGATACTGTTTGGAAGATTTCTGATCAAACTTGAAGGCGTGGAGCTAGAGTGTGTGACGACATCACGTGCTCTAGGTCTGAACATTCCGCACAATACACACCCATTATAAAATCTGAAACTGTCCAAAAGTCGTATAAAACGTAATCTGCGATTGCGTAAAAACCGTAGTAGCTATTGAAAAGTGTCTTTAGACCAACAGAGTTCAAAGTCTTGTGACCCGTGTAAACTTTTAATCATGTTTCTGCGACAAAGTATGACCAAGTGGCGTGGCTCCAAAGAGGGGCCGATTTGATGAATTTGTGCGGTTTTTTTTCCGATTCTCCATTCATTTCAATGGGCCGAAAATCGCACGTTTTCGCACTTTGTGCGAAAACTTTACGTACAATCTCTAAGAAAAGTCATAGCACTTGATTCCCGTTCAAGGCGCACGTTTTGATGTATTTTGAGGGGTGTCGCGGCTACGCTGCGAGACTAGTTACATACCGAAGTTTTGCAAGGAAGAATAATAATAACTAGAAAATTTCAGGAAATTTTGAGTGTGCCTGCTGCTTGGTGCGCATCTCCGTCCCTCGCACACACACAAACACAAACAGTATGACAGTATTAAACAGTATTAACTGTCGACCTAGCCAATCACGGGCAGGTGTGACAATTTCTGCCCAGAGACCGAGTCACTAGTTGCTATGGATACAGGCCCCCCTGTGGCGGGAAACTTTGAACTAATGTTTCATTAGCACTCACAATAAGCCAAGACTGTCCCCGAACAAATCCCTGTATCTCGAAAAGTAAAGCTCGCATCGAAAATGTTTTTTCACTTTGAGCGTCCCAAGACTTCACTGGCGACACTGATGTATGACATGTGTCTGTATGATTTAAACTAAAGGAGCTGTGATAAAATATAAATCACATCCTTTTCTTCTTCTCACTCTGGGTTTGAGCGGTCAAATTGCATGGAAGCGGATGGGAGTGTTGGATGGCACTCCCTGCCCTTTCGGGCGATTTATTCAAAAACCGTGGGTCCTTTTTCAATGGAAGTAACATTGGGTGAGAGAGGACAAAAATGCCTACAATTTGGTGTATAAATCTTGCTTGTAGAGTGGAAGCTGTGGGACTAAGATGATAATGTTTGGAAGATTTCTGATCAAACTTGAAGGCGTGGAGCTAGAGTGTGTGACGACATCACGTGCTCTAGGTCTGAACATTCCGCGCAATACACACCCATTATAAAATCTGAAACTGTCCAAAAGTCGTATAAAACGTAATCTGCGATTGCGTAAAAACCGTAGTAGCTATTGAAAAGTGTCTTTAGACCAACAGAGTTCAAAGTCTTGTGACCCGTGTAAACTTTTAATCATGTTTCTGCGACAAAGTATGACCGAGTGGCGTGGCTCCAAAGAGGGGCCGATTTGATGAATTTGTGCGATTTTTTTTCCGATTCTCCATTCATTTCAATGGGCCGAAAATCGCACGTTTTCGCACTTCGTGCGAAAACTTTACGTACAATCTCTAAGAAAAGTCATAGCACTTGATTCCCGTTCAAGGCGCACGTTTTGATGTATTTTGAGGGGTGTCGCGGCTACGCTGCGAGACTAGTTACATACCGAAGTTTTGCAAGGAAGAATAATAATATTAAGTATGAGCAATAATAAGAGTGTGCTCCTTTGCATTGCAAAGCAGGCACACTAATAAAAATAATAAGTATGAGCAATATTAAGAGTGTGCTCCTTTGCCTTGCAAAGCAGGCACACTAACTAGAAAATTTCAGGAAATTTTGAGTGTGCCTGCCGCTTGGTGCGCATCTCCATCCCTCGCACACACACAAACACAAACAGTATGACAGTATTAAACAGTATTAACTGTCCACCTAGCCAATCACGGGCAGGTGTGACAATTTCTGCCCAGAGACCGAGTCACTAGTTGCTATGGATACAGGCCCCCCTGTGGCGGGAAACTTTGAACTAATGTTTCATTAGCACTCACAATAAGCCAAGACTGTCCCCGAACAAATCCCTGTATCTCGAAAAGTAAAGCTCGCATCGAAAATGTTTTTTCACTTTGAGCGTCCCGAGACTTCACCGGCGACACTGATGTATGACATGTGTCTGTATGATTTAAACTAAAGGAGCTGTGATAAAATATAAATCACCTCCTTTTCTTCTTCTCACTCTGGGTTTGAGCGGTCAAATTACATTGAAGCGGATGGGAGTGTCGGACGGCACTCCCTGCCCTTTCGGGCGATTTATTCAAAAACCGTGGGTCCTATATCAATGGAAGTAACATTGGGTGAGAGAGGACAAAAATGCCTACAATTTGGTGTATAAATCTTGCTTGTAGAGTGGAAGCTGTGGGACTAAGATGATAATGTTTGGAAGATTTCTGATCAAACTTGAAGGCGTGGAGCTAGAGTGTGTGACGACATCACGTGCTCTAGGTCTGAACATTCCGCGCAATACACACCCATTATAAAATCTGAAACTGTCCAAAAGTCGCATAAAACGTAATCTGCGATTGCGTAAAAACCGTAGTAGCTATTGAAAAGTGTCTTTAGACCATCAGAGTTCACAGTCTTGTGACCCGTGTAAACTTTTAATCATGTTTCTGCGACAAAGTATGACCGAGTGGCGTGGCTCCAAAGAGGGGCCGATTTGATGAATTTGTGCGATTTTTTTTCCGATTCTCCATTCATTTCAATGGGCCGAAAATCGCACGTTTTCGCACTTCGTGCGAAAACTTTACGTACAATCTCTAAGAAAAGTCATAGCACTTGATTCCCGATCAAGGCGCACGTTTTGATGTATTTTGAGGGGTGTCGCAACAACGCCCCGAGACTAGTTACATACCGAAGTTTTGCAAGGAAGAATAATAATAATAACTAGAAAATTTCAGGAAATTTTGAGTGTGCCTGCTGCTTGGTGCGCATCTCCATCCCTCGCACACACACAAACACAAACTGTATGACAGTATTAAACAGTATTAAACAGTATTAAACAGTATTAACTGTCGACCTAGCCAATCACGGGCAGGTGTGACAATTTCTGCCCAGAGAGTCCCTAGTTGCTATGGATACAGGCCCCCCTGTGGCGGGAAACTTTGAACTAATGTTTCATTAGCACTCACAATAAGCCAAGACTGTCCCCGAACAAATCCCTGTATCTCGAAAAGTAAAGCTCGCATCGAAAATGTTTTTTCACTTTGAGCGTCCCAAGACTTCCCCGGCGACACTGATGTATGACATGTGTCTGTGTGATTTTAAATAAAGGAGCTGTGATAAAATATAAATCACCTTCTTTTCTTCTTCTCACTCTGGGTTTGAGCGGTCAAATTACATGGAAGTGGATGGGAGTGTCGGACAGCACTCCCTGCCCTTTTGGGCGATTTATTCAAAAACCGTGGGTCCTATTTCAATGGAAGTAACATTGGGTGAGAGAGGACAAAAATGCCTACAATTTGGTGTATAAATCTTGTTTGTAGAGTGGAAGCTGTGGGAGTAAGATGATAATGTTTGAAAGATTTCTGATAAAACTTGAAGGCGTGGAGCTAGAGTGTGTGACGACATCACGTGCTCTAGGTCTGAACATTCCGCGCAATACACACCCATTATAAAATCTGAAACTGTCCAAAAGTCTTATAAAACGTAAACTGCGATTGCGTGAAAACCGTAGTAGCTATTGAAAAGTGTCTTTAGACCAACAGAGTTCAAAGTCTTGTGACCCGTGTAAACGTTTAATCATGTTTCTGCGACAAAGTATGACCGAGTGGCGTGGCTCCAAAGAGGGGCCGATTTGATGAATTTGTGCGATTTTTTTCCCGATTCTCCATTCATTTCAATGGGCCGAAAATCGCACGTTTTCGCACTTCGTGCGAAAACTTTACGTACAATCTCTAAGAAAAGTCATAGCACTTGATTCCCGTTCAAGGCGCACGTTTTGATGTATTTTGAGGGGTGTCGCAACTACGCCCCGAGACTAGTTACATACCGAAGTTTTGCAAGGAAGAATAATAATAATATTAAGTATGAGCAATAATATAAGTGTGCTCCTTTGCCTTGCAAAGCAGGCACACTAATAATAATAATAAGTATGAGCAATATTAAGAGTGTGCTCCTTTGCTTTGCAAAGCAGGCACACTAACTAGAAAATTTCAGGAAATTTTGAGTGTGCCTGCTGCTTGGTGCGCATCTCCATCCCTCGCACACACACAAACACAAACAGTATGACAGTATTAAACAGTATTAAACAGTATTAACTGTCGACCTAGCCAATCACGGGCAGGTGTGACAATTTCTGCCCAGAGACCGAGTCACTAGTTGCTATGGATACAGGCCCCCCTGTGGCGGGAAACTTTGAACTAATGTTTCATTAGCACTCACAGTAAGCCAAGACTGTCCCCGAACAAATCCCTGTATCTCGAAAAGTAAAGCTCGCATCAAAAATGTTTTTTCACTTTGAGCGTCCCAAGACTTCACCGGCGACACTGATGTATGACATGTGTCTGTATGATTTAAACTAAAGGAGCTGTGATAAAATATAAATCACCTTCTTTTCTTCTTCTCACTCTGGGTTTGAGCGGTCAAATTACATTGAAGCGGATGGGAGTGTCGGACGGCACTCCCTGCCCTTTCGGGCGATTTATTCAAAAACCGTGGGTCCTATATCAATGGAAGTAACATTGGGTGAGAGAGGACAAAAATGCCTACAATTTGGTGTATAAATCTTGCTTGTAGAGTGGAAGCTGTGGGACTAAGATGATAATGTTTGGAAGATTTCTGATCAAACTTGAAGGCGTGGAGCTAGAGTGTGTGACGACATCACGTGCTCTAGGTCTGAACATTCCGCGCAATACACACCCATTATAAAATCTGAAAGTGGCCAAAAGTCGTATAAAACGTAATCTGCGATTGCGTAAAAACCGTAGTAGCTATTGAAAAATGTCTTTAGACCAACAGAGTTCAAAGTCTTGTGACCCGTGTAAACTTTTAATCATGTTTCTGCGACAAAGTATGACCGAGTGGCGTGGCTCCAAAGAGGGGCCGATTTGATGAATTTGTGCGATTTTTTTTTCGATTCTCCATTCATTTCAATGGGCCGAAAATCGCACGTTTTCGCACTTCGTGCGAAAACTTTACGTACAATCTCTAAGAAAAGTCATAGCACTTGATTCCCGATCAAGGCGCACGTTTTGATGTATTTTGAGGGGTGTCGCAACTACGCCCTGAGACTAGTTACATACCGAAGTTTTGCAAGGAAGAATAATAATAACTAGAAAATTTCAGGAAATTTTGAGTGTGCCTGCTGCTTGGTGCGCATCTCCATCCCTCGCACACACACAAACACAAACAGTATGACAGTATTAAACAGTATTAAACAGTATTAACTGTCCACCTAGCCAATCACGGGCAGGTGTGAGAATTTCTGGCCAGAGACTGAGTCACTAGTTGCTATGGATACAGGCCCCCCTGTGGCGGGAAACTTTGAACTAATGTTTCATTAGCACTCACAATAAGCCAAGACTGTCCCCGAACAAATCCCTGTATCTCGAAAAGTAAAGCTCGCATCGAAAATGTTTTTTCACTTTGAGCGTCCCAAGACTTCACTGGCGACACTGATGTATGACATGTGTCTGTATGATTTAAACTAAAGGAGCTGTGATAAAATATAAATCACCTCCTTTTCTTCTTCTCACTCTGGGTTTGAGCGGTCAAATTACATGGAAGCGGATGGGAGTGTCGGACGGCACTCCCTGCCCTTTTGGGCGATTTATTCAAAAACCGTGGGTCCTATTTCAATGGAAGTAACATTGGGTGAGAGAGGACAAAAATGCCTACAATGTGGTGTATAAATCTTGCTTGTAGAGTGGAAGCTGTGGGACTAAGATGATAATGTTTGGAAGATTTCTGATCAAACTTGAAGGCGTGGAGCTAGAGTGTGTGACGACGTCGCGTGCTCTAGGTCTGAACATACCGCGCAATACACACCCATTATAAAATCTGAAACTGTCCAAAAGTCTTATAAAACGTAATCTGCGATTGCGTAAAAACCATAATAGCTATTGAAAAGTGTCTTTAGACCAACAGAGTTCAAAGTCTTGTGACCCGTGTAAACTTTTTATCATGTATCTGTGACAAAGTATGACCAAGTGGCGTGGTTCCAAAGAGGGGCCGCGACACTCTGCCCAGAGACTGAGTCACTAGTTGCTATGGATACAAGCCCCCCTGTGGCGGGAAACTTTGAACTAATGTTTCATTAGCACTCACAATAAGCCAAGACTGTCCCCGAACAAATCCCTGTATCTCGAAAAGTAAA
>NW_027279916.1:5000-7500 GCF_046629955.1 Centroberyx affinis
AACACTTAAGAAATAATTATGCATCCTAAGTGAAACAGATGCAGATGTACTGTAAATGTACCGTTGGAAAAGGTACAGCTGTGTCCAAATGACAAGTACCTTAAGGACCATTAGTGTTCCTCTGGGTACAGAAATGAACCTGTACTGTTTGTACTGCAGCCCTGTTCCTGACAGTGTGGGAACCCCCCACCCACCCACCTTTCTCTCTCTCTCTCTCCTTCATTACCCCTGTGTCTCTCTACTGTATCCATGCTAGCCAGGCTGAACTGTCTGAGACAAATCTCTGTGCTCCAGGAGGAAACTCGCTGAGTCAGGAGGGAAACAAGGTGTTTGGTTTTCACCTGGGTTAGTCGGTACAGATACATAAATCTAATTATGAGAGTATTGGGGCAAGTGGGTGGCAGGATGGGCTAGTACTTAGCGAGATCGTCCTGTAACAGTTTTGAATGCAGCCACAGCTATGTGTCATGTTGAAGTGTCCTTGAGCAAGACACAGAACCAGCTACCCTACCAGGACTCAACTTGTGTGTGAGCATCATCTGTTATCTGTAAGGTACTTTTCTTTGAATTCATAGACTAGCTAATGCTAGCTAGCTAATGTTTCGCTAACTTAACGCACAGCAAAAGCTAGCTAGCTAACTAACACCAATTGGCTCTCTCAACAATATAATGGCAGTTTGCATTAGATAACTTTGCTAGCTTCACTTTATTCCTTACATCTCCTTAATGAATTTCTTTTTCTGATACTTTCAGCTTATAATGCTTTGCTAGATGATAAACCAGGCAACTGTAACCTGTGCCAGAGACCTGTTGATGTTGTTTTAATTCCTTGGTTGCTGATAGAGGGCAACAGTCTCCAGTGTTTCCCCAGTCTTTCCTTTTTCCACAATCTCTCTCTCTGTCTCACACCTCTCCTGTCTCTCTTTCTCTACCCTTCATTACCCCTTGGTCTCTCTACTGTATCCATGCTAGCTAAGCTGAACTGTGTCTGAGACAAATCTCTGTGCTCCAGGGGGAAACTCGCTGAGTCAGGAGGGAATCAAGGTGTTTGGTTTCCACCTGGGTTAGTCAGTACAGATACATAAATCTAATTATGAGAGTACTGGATCAAGTGGGTGGCAGGTTGGTCAGTTTCGGACGCAGACGCAGCTATGAATCTTGATTAAGTGTCCTTGAGCAAGGCACTGAACCCCTACCCTACCAGGACTCAGTCAGCTTAGTGCTTATCTGTAATGTGAGCCAAGTAGCCTACTCTGTTTTCTACAAACTACTTTTCTTTGAATTCTTAGATTAGCTCATTTTAGCTAGCTAATGCACAACAATAGCTAGCTAGCTAACATTAACCCAATTGGCTCAGTTAGCTTAGCACTTACCTATAGCATTTGAGCTAAATAGAATGTCATTTTCTTTGAATTCCAAGATGTGCTAATGCTAGCTAGCTAACGGTTAGCTAACATGATGCACATCAATACTAGCCTATCCTTGGGTTAGTGTCTTTCATTAGTTACCGAGCGAACTAACATTAACCCAATTGGCTCTCTCTATGATTTTAATGCAGTCCACATCAGAACTATGTTAGCTTTACTTAATTTCAAACATTTGTTTAATTTTTTTCCTGATACTTTCAGTTTATAATGTTACATGATAAATGCAGTATTAGGCTACTGTAACCTGTGCCAGAGACCTGTTGATGTTGTTGCAATTCCTCGGTTGCTGATCGAGGGCGCTAAAAGTTTAGTGTCTAGTGTTTCCCCAGTCTTTCCTTTTTCTATTTTCCCTCTCGCCCTGCCCCCCCTCCCCTTCATTGCTCCCATGTCTCTCTACTGTATCCATGCTAGCCAGGCTGAACTGTCTGAGACAAATCTCTGTGCTCCAGGAGGAAACTCGCTGAGTCAGGAGGGAAACAAGGTGTTTGGTTTTCACCTGGGTTAGTCGGTACACATACATAAATCTAATTGTGAGAGTATTGGGGCAAGTGGGTGGCAGGATGGGCTAGTACTTAGTGAGATCGTCCTGTAACAGTTTCTCACCCAGCCACAGCTATGTGTCTTGTCGAAGTGTCCTTGAGCAAGATACTGAACCAGCTACCTGCTCATTCATTCAAAGCTGCTCTAGATAAGGAACTATTGATCATGAAACTACATCTCATTGGTAGGGAAACAAACACGTAAATCTTAACGAAGCCATTCAAATGGCTTCATTAAAATGGTGTTGTTACACTGCTGTAAGTACATTCTGTAGTGCCTACACAGTAATATTGTGTCCCTAGAATACTTCTCCATAGGTTAGTGCACAGGTTAAGACACTGGAACTGGATTGTGTTACCATTTTTGAAATATGCTGGGACTGTCAGGTAACCACTAAATCACTAAATCACCCACTTTCAATATTTTAGAATAAGACTAGTTCATATTTTGAGTAGTTCTTATTTTACCTGTAACTGCTGTGGGTCAGTTTTCTCTACGTCATCCTCATATCGTCAAGTTCAAGTCCCACTTTG
>NW_027279916.1:12500-17500 GCF_046629955.1 Centroberyx affinis
TTTGCTAGTGAATGTTGAAGACCGGGACATTTTAGTGTTTTACAGATATTTGTCGGGACTCGGGACGCCCATCTTGAAACCGGGACAATCCCGGACAAACCGGGATGTCTGGTCACCGTATTTTTCTGTCTCCATGCTCTTAGAAAAATGCTACGCTAATGAGTTGCTATCACTTGACTCTACCATCATGAGGGAAAAACAGAAAACTAATTCCAACCATGAAAAGAGCCTACTGGTCCCAAAATTCATAGCATCTGGTCAGCTAACCATCACTGTCTTGTTGTTAACACATCTGATTAGCACATTAGCGAACGTAGCTAGTAGCAGCTAGCGTTAGCAGTGGCTAGTAGTGACATTAGCCTGTTTGCTAGTTAACTAGAGTAGCCTAGCTCCACACTAAAACAAACACTTTTTTGAGTTGGAAACTGGTATATAGTGCTATGTAGTCAGCCATCATAGTCATGGAATGAGGAGAAGGAAAAACTCAGGTAAAACATTAGAAAAAAAATGGAGGAAACCTTGAGAAGAGCCTCAGAAAGCCAAAAAGCAGTTAGCTAGTTAGCTAGCTAACAGTTTGTTCAGGTTAACTGAGCTGACTCTTCTCAAGCTCCAACTCTTCATGTTTTGGAGTAGAGACTAGGGCTAAAGACAAGACAGTTTACTGTGTCACAGTAACCTACATTTGGAAACAAATCCACCTTATCACACTATTCACTTTTACTGAGAACGTTACTGAATGGATCTACAGCCACACCACAACAAGCTGACTCAGCTGCTCTCTGCTGACAGCTGCTTCATACACATTTACACTTTATTAACTAACACACAGTTCTACAGTGTTCCTCCATCTTGGAGTCAGAAGCGGTTCACAGCAGATCTGTGATAAAGCTGTAAAGCCTCTGCAGGTTACAGTACTGATGGAGGAGCTGCAGGATGTTTTGATGTCGGCCATCTTACAACAGAGGAGGGAAATCAAAGCGGAGTGTGGATGTGGAGTCCGTCTCCCAGCACCTGTCCCTGCAGACACACCTGGACATCTGTTAGCAGGTCCTGAACTTTACGGGGGTCAAAGGTCACTGGCTAGAGACTACAGAGGCAGGAGGAACGGTGGGGTCACAGTCATTTTTACAAGCTGCCATTCCATGGCAGAGGAGGGGTTACACACACACACACACACACACACACACACACACACACACACACACACACATGCCAGGCGTGGACAGAATACACCTGGCACAAATGCAGGAAAATAGAGTCACACACATGCAGGCCCAGGCGTTTATAACAGGGCTTTTGTGGTTGTATGGGTTTCAGGCACAAACACGTAACACACACACACACACACACACACAGAGACCCAGGTGTTTATTATGGGCAGAGCAGCGTGACACAGCCTCACCCTGACCTGATCTGAACCCGGTCTGAATCCTCTCTGAACTGGTTTGGCTCCGTCTGACTCCATTCGCATCTAATTCCCTTCCATTCATGTCACTCCTCACTGACTACGTTTACATGGACTGCAATAATTCAACTATTGACCTTATTCTAAATAAGACAATATTTCGATTAAGGTGTTTACATGAGCTGCTTATAGAATATTCCATTTATATTCCTGTTTACATGCTAATTTCAAAATTCTATTACTTGTCCATAAATCATTGAATGGTTTAGGTCCAAGATACCTATCAGATCTCCTGACCCAATATGAACCTTGCAGACCTCTTAGGTCGGTTGGTTCTGGATTACTGACTGTTCCCAGAGTAAAAACAAAACATGGTGAAGCCTTTAGCTTCCATGCTGCTCAAATGTGGAACAAATTGCCAGTGGAGCTGAGACTTGACCCAATGCTGACTACTTTTAAATCTAAGCTAAAGACCTACCTGTTTACCATTGCTTTCAATTGATTTTCTTTTATATTACTATTTTTTTTTTTTTTTTTTTTTTCTGAATATGAAAAAATGTAAGACAAAGACATCTAAGACAAAAAATATATAAAAAAAAAATCTAGGGTGCCTCAGACTGTATTTTTGCCTTTTTGCCGATATTGCAGGACTTAGTCTTCACCTATTCACCAATACAGGCCAAAAAAAAATAAATAAAAATAAGCCCCTCCCCCTGCCCTAACCTTATGTTTCATTCAGAAATATGACAATACACAGGAGCAAATCAGGCTCTCCAGCGGGTCACAAGATAATTTTGTGGGTATGTGAGATGATTTATGGGATAGAAAAAATATTATACTTCTATACAAATTTACTGTCATGTCTATTTTCTTCAGATTTTTCTCAGATTTTTAGATTTTTCTTAAGCCTGCAGACCTCTGATAATGAATCAAATGAAACAAAAGGGAAAAGGGAAAATCATTGTTTGGTTGAACTGTTCTGCTCTGAAGAAATAAAACCTCTAATAACTGGATTTAAGACACTTTTAATACTTTTTAAGACCATAAATGTAGATAATTGAAGACTTTCTCAGACTCTTTAAGGAGCTGTGGACGCTCAGGACGATACAGCACAGGCTCAACACAGTCAGGATAAACACACATGAAGAAGAACTTCACTGCCACTGTAAACACTCCAGTCTGACCTTTGACCTGGACCAGCTGATTCAGGCTTTATGAGACAGTAAAGCCACGCTCAGTGATTTATAGACACTGTTAAAGCAGAGGTCAGATATTTAATCATCACATAACTAAACACAGGCTCTATTAAAACTGAGATTTAAAATGAGCTGCTTGTGTACTGAAGATAAATTATACAGGAGAGAGAGAGAGAGAGAGAGAGAGAGAGAGAGAGAGAGAGAGAGAGAGAGAGAGAGAGAGAGAGAGAGAGAGAGATCTGCTGCTTCCCATTGTTGTGATGCTATTTTAATGTTAATAAGCCTAATCATTCTTATTCTTACTCTTTACTCTGTTTCTGCCCTTGGGAATACTGTACTGTATATGGTCAATAAAGCCTCATTGAATTGAATTGAATAGGGAGAGAGAGAGAGAGAGAGAGAGAGAGAGAGAGAAAGAGAGAGAGAGGAAAAGAGAGAGAGAGAGGAATATAAATAGCCAGAGGATCAGTGTTAATATCTTGGTGTTAGAGGAGGATTCAGTTCTACTTACAGGCAAAACAAACAGCGATCAGTGACCTGTAACCTGAGAACTGAAGCTCTCTCCCCCTCTCTCTCTCCCTCTCTCTCTCTGTCTCTCTGTCTCTCTCTCATTCTCTCCTTCACTTCAATTTAACAAGTTTTATCGGCATGAATGTTTCAAACAATCGAGAGACACAACCCAAGATATAGAGAGAGACAGAGAGAGAGAGAGAGAGAGAGATGGAGAGGGAGAGAGAGGGATGGCGAAAGAGAGAGGGAAAGAGGGAGGGAGAGAGAAAGAGAGAGAGAGAGAGAGGGAGAAAGAGAGGGGTGCGAGAGAGAGAGAGAGGGAGAGAGAGAGGGGGAGAGAGACATGGAGAGGGGGAGAGACAGAGAGAGAGATGAGAGAGAGAGACAGAGAGAGAGACAGAGAGAGAGAGAGAGGGAGAGAGAGAGGGGGAGAGAGAGAGAGGGTGAGAGAGACATGGAGAGGGGGAGAGACAGAGAGAGAGATGAGAGAGAGAGACAGAGAGACAGAGAGACAGAGAGACAGAGAGAGAGACAGAGAGAGGGAGAGAGAGGGAGGGAGAGAGGGGGAGAGAGAGAGAGAGAGGGTGAGAGAGACATGGAGAGGGGGAGAGACAGAGAGAGAGATGAGAGAGAGAGACAGAGAGAGAGACAGAGAGAGAGAGAGAGAGAGAGAGGGAGTGATCAGCTGCTTCATTATTCAGCAGTGTGTATGTGGGTCGCTCTGCCCAACACACATTTGTTAACATAATGTAAAACGGCTTCAGGTTGGTGCTGCTGAGCCAGCGAGCCAAAAACAACACGCACTGAATAATTTACACCTTAAGACAATATGGATCTGACAAAAAATAATAATAATCCACATGTATTACGCACACTGGCTACGCATGAGTAAAAGAAGCCGACGCTGCAGTCTGACTCGGTGACGTAACGGGGAAGATAAAGGAGGACACACTGACCAAGCAGAAATTAATAAATCATACTTTCAGAAACAAAAATAAAATGTTTTTTTCCCTTAAAAGTCTCTATCCTCCTGTACCTCCCCTCAGCTGGTAACCTTTTAAATTACAGGTCGTTAATTACACAGTAATAATTGGAAATAACTCAGTAATATCCCCAAAAAATAGATGTAATAAATAAAAAGTTATAATCAGGTGCTGGTTGGTCACAGGAACACAAAATGATCCACATAAAGAAATGATCAAACCGCACACTGTGAGGCTTCACTGAACATGTCAAGCATCTTTATCTTTAGGTAACACTTTACAATAAAGGTCACTAAGTTAAGGGTTAGTTAATGCTTAATAAGTATTAACTAACCCTTAATTAACAGTTAACTAATGTGTCTGGTAATCATTTACTAATGGTGTTCATGTTAACTAAGGTATTAATTTATACATTTTTTAATAGTCATCTTTATAAACTATCAAATAATGAATAAATTAATACCTTAGTTAACATGAACACCATTAGTAAATTACATATTAGTTGTAGTAGTAACTGTTAATTAAGGGTTATTAATGCTTATTAAGCATTAACTAACCCTTAACTTAGTGACCCTTATTGTAAAGTGTTACCAATTTTTTTTTACAGAATTTGCAAATATGCTTATAGAAGTTATGAGGGTATTTACAAACGCTATTTGGATCATTTCTTTATCTAGATGTAAAAACTAGTTATAGTATTAGTATGACTGGTAATTACAAGTAAATAAAAGTTGCTTTTCCCAGTGACTGTATCAGATAAGTGGCACTAACACACTTCTGAACTCGTGGAGCGGTGCTGGAGGGTCGACTAGTGGAAAAGTTAGAAACAGACTTTGTTTTTTTCATTAGGTTTCCATTTGCTTATAATGTAGAATACATAAAATAATATATTATATATTTTAGAAA
>NW_027279917.1:0-36942 GCF_046629955.1 Centroberyx affinis
TACACTACTATACCCATATATACCTTACTATACCATTTATAAACTACTATACCATATATACTTTACCATACCATTTATACCCTACTATACCATTTATACCCTACTATACCATATATACCTTACTATACCTATATATACCCTACTATACCATTTATACCCTACTATACCATTTATAACTTACTATACCATATATACCTTACTATACCCATATATACCCTACTGTACCATTTATAACTTACTATACCATATATACCTTACTATACCTATATATACCCTACTATACCATTTATACCCTACTATACCCATATATACCCTACTATACCATTTATAACTTACTATACCATATATACCTTACTATACCTATATATACCCTACTATACCATTTATAACCTACTATACCCATATATACCTTACTATACCATTTATACCCTACTATACCACATGTACCATATTATACTCATATATACCCTACTATACCACACGTACTCTATTATATATTGTATTTGGGGTTTTTTGTTGTTTTTTTGTCTATTTGTATTTTGCACTGTTTTTATGTCTACCTGCCTAAGGGACTACAGATGGAAATTAGCTAGTAGCTGAATCTGGTGCAAAGCATCTCTTCTCGTTAACTGAGACTCCTGTTTTGTACATGGTCCCTGACAAAAATAAACAAATAAAATAAAATAAATAATACCCATGTATGCCCCATTATATGATATATACCCCACATAATACTGCTATACCATATATATGCCACATAACCCTAATATACCCATATATACCCTGCTATAACCCACTATAGTGGGTTAACCCATTATATGTTATATGTTATATAATAGTACAATAACAATAATAATAATGTAATAATAATGACAGCAGTATAGTGGGCCTGGTTAGTGTGATGGTATGGCCTCTCTCTAAACAGAAAAAGGTGATGAACTGCTTTAACACATAAAAGGTGGAGCTGTTTACCTCCCACTGCCTGCTCATATCTCCTGCTCATATCTCCTGCTCATATCTCCTGCTCATATCTCCTGCTCATATCTCCCTGATGATGATGTCACTGCTGGTCGCAGAATGCAGAAGTTTTGTGTTGCGTAACTCTTATCAGACGAGACGCGTCCTGCAGGCGGAGGGTCGCTGACCTCAGATCAGCCTGGATCTGATCACACAGCAGATTACATTCATGACCTTTTATTTAGATCCACAGTGTCACAACAATTCAGTTACATAACATGTTTCATGTGGTGATGGAGGGCAGCTGTGTGTGTGTGTGTGTGTGTGTGTGTGTGTGTGTGTGTGTGTGTGTGTGTGTGTGTGTGTATGCATGCGTGCACGGATGTATGGGAGTGTGTGTGTGTGAGCTGTGTGTTTGCATATTATGTCACATTGTCTGTCTGTCTGTGCATGTGACGTGCATCTACAGGCGTCTGTGTATGTTTGTATGTGTGTGTGTGTGTGTGTGTGTGTGTGTGTGTGTGCACTTGGGCGTGTGCATGTGTATGCAGATGTGTATGTGGCTGCATGTGTGCACGCAAATGTGCATGTGTGGTGTCTAGATGTGCAAATATCTGTGTATGTAAGTTTATGTGTATGAGTGATTCTGCATGAGTGTGTGTAATTATGGTTGAGTGATTGTGTGTGTGTGTGTGTGTGTGTGCGTGTGCGTGTGTGTGTGTGTGCGTGTGCGTGTGTGTGTGTGTGTGTGTGTGTGACATTCTTGCGGGACGAGCTGAACTCTCTCTGAACCGTCTGAAGGGAACAGAATGATTTGCGGTCGGACTAATTACAGCGACTCTCCGCCCTCTGAAAACAAAACTCACCATAAACCGAGTTAAACACTTTACTGCTGCTGCAGACCACAGAGACACGAGACAGAGAGAGACTAGAGAGAGAGACTAGAGAGAGAGAGAGAGAGAGAGAGAGAGAGAGAGACTAGAGAGAGAGACTAGAGAGAGAGACTAGAGAGAGAGAGAGACTAGAGAGACGAGAGAGAGAGAGAGAGACTAGAGAGAGAGAGACAGAGAGACTAGAGAGACAAGAGAGAGAGAGACTAGAGAGAGAGACTAGAGAGAGACGAGAGAGACTAGAGAGAGACGAGAGAGAGAGACTAGAGAGAGACTAGAGAGAGAGAGAGAAAGACAGAGAGAGACAGAGAGAGAGACAAAAGAGAGAGACTAGAGAGAGAGACAAGACAGAGACAGAGAAGAGAGAGAGAGACTAGAGAGAGAGACTAGAGAGAGAGAGAGAGGAGAGAAGAGAGAGACAGAGAGAGAGACAGAGATGGCAGAGAGAGACTAGAGAGAGACTAGAGAGAGACACTAGAGAGAGAGACGAGAGAGAGAGAGACTAGAGAGAGACACTAGAGAGAGAGACGAGAGAGAGACGTCTTGAGATGTGACAAATATAATCTAATTAGAGTAGAATACTTTAAGAAATTTGAATTATTAATCCCCAACTTCACTAAACTAAATGAAAGTGTCCAACAGCAGATCCTGCTGGGAGAGGGACAGGCAGCAGGTCTAGCTGCACAGTATGTGACCGCCTGTCACAGACTGAGGGACTGAGACCACAGTGATCATCTGGACCTATCTTAATCACTACTGTTTGTTTATGTATTGTTATAATTGTTATAATTACTATTTTAATACCGTTATTGTTGTATTATATTATTCTAACACTGTACTAATAATAGTGTCATAAGTTGTAGTATTATAATACTAGTACAATTCTTATTTTATTTATTTTACTGTAATGTATCAGTAATGTATCCACTGTTTACTTTGTTGTTAGATCTTTTGTTGGTTGTCCTGAGACGCTTTGGCAATTTTGTTGATGTAACATTCATGCCAATAAAGCAAATTGAATTGAATTGAAATTGAATTGAGAGACTAGAGAGAGACACTAGAGAGAGAGACGAGAGAGAGAGAGAGAGAGACTAGAGAGAGACACTAGAGAGAGAGACGAGAGAGAGAGAGACTAGAGAGAGAGACGAGAGAGAGAGACTAGAGAGACGAGAGAGAGACAGAGAGACTAGAGAGACAAGAGAGCGAGAGACTAGAGAGAGAGACTAGAGAGAGACGAGAGAGACTAGAGAGAGACGAGAGAGAGAGACTAGAGAGAGACTAGAGAGAGAGAGAGAAAGACAGAGAGAGACAGAGAGAGAGACAAAAGAGAGAGACTAGAGAGAGAGACAAGACAGAGACAGAGAAGAGAGAGAGAGACTAGAGAGAGAGACTAGAGAGAGAGAGAGAGAGAGAGAGACAGAGAGAGAGGAGAGAGAGACAGAGAGACAGACAGAGAGAGAGAGCCAAAGAGAGACAGAGAGACAACTAGACATTTTGTGTTTAGTTTTGATATATTTTATAGTTTTGTTTAGTACATTTTGTAGTTTAGTAATTTTCATGGTTTTAAATTTTTTTTAGTTTTGACAATTTTGATAATTTAGAAGTTTTGATAATTTAGTGGTTAAGTAGTTTTCATAGTTTAGTGGTTAAATAGTTTTGATAATTAAGTTTAATTGTTGAGCAATTACGAGTTTAGTCGTGTAATAGTTTAGTGGTTTTGATGGTTCTGATAGTTTAGTGGTTTTGATGGTTCTGATAGTTTAGTGGTTTTGATGGTTCTGATAGTTTAGTGGTTTTGATGGTTCTGATAGTTTAGTGGTTTTGATGGTTCTGATAGTTTAGTGGTTTTTATAGTTTTGAGAAGTGTGATAGTTTATTTAGTAGTTTAACGGTTCAGGACAGACAGAGGAGACAGGACAGACCAGCTGACAGACCAGCTGACAGACCAGTGGGCTGAAGGTTGAGGAGCACCAGGCTGCCGGTTTGAATCCCAAACCCTTCAACAGGACGTCCCGGGTTCGATGGAGTCCGCCTGCTGAGGTGAAGACGACTCAACATCTGACTGAACACTGGACTGACAGAGAGACGCTTCTCTGCATATAGAAGAACACAAATTATGAACCATCACAGAACCCATGAAATTAAACCCATTTCAGTTTAATTAAACTTGTTTTTAAGTTAATTGTGTGGAACAGATGAATGTAGGGCGCATGGGAGATTTGGTATCTCCTGACAGAACACACTCGCTCTCCTGAGTTCTTCATATTTACCTTTTGTTTATTCATTATTTATTTATTTATTTATTATTCTGCTGTTCCCTCAGAAGGACCAGAATGGAAAATATAATGCAAACTTCATTTCACAAACCCATTTAACGTGAATGAAGCCGTTTAAAGCTTCAGGCTGAAGAGTTAAATCAGCGTTCAGGGACACCTGCCAGAAATATGCAGAAGAAACAAACGACTCGTTTCATAAAGGTCAGAGTCAGGAGTTTCTGGTACAGCTTAACACACACACACACACACACACACACACACACACACACACACACACACACACACACACACTAAAGCCCATTATCTTGTGACTAGGCTGAGCAGCTAACCCGGAGTCAGACGGGTTATTATGGGATGCCAGCTGGGACAAAACCTTGTTTTATGATTTTGATCCTGCTCCACCTGGAACACACACACACACACACACACACACACACACACACACACACACACTCCTCCCCAGCCACAGCTTGGCTCAGACTCAGTTATTCAGGAGGTGAGTTGAGGTCAGAGGGAGCAGATTAGCTCTGGACTCAGTGATATTTCACAGGAAGCTCCTGGAGGGAAAAAACACCTGAACTCACCTCTGAACAACGTTTTTATTTGCAGAATCGAGTTTAAAACCTTTTGCTGACATATATACATGTTGGTGATTTGAAATTCATTCAAGTAATATCAAAGTGTTCAAACTGGCTAACTGTGTCACAACATGGTTAACTTTACTACAGTCTGGCTAACTTTACCGCAGCTTGGCTAACTTTACCGCAGCTTGGCTAACTTTACCGCAGCTTGGCTAACTTTACCACAGTCTGGCTATCTTTACCGCAGCTTGGCTAACTTTACCGCAGACTGGCTAGCTCTATCACAGCCTGGCTAACTTTACCTCAGTTTGGCTAACTCTATCACAGCCTGGCTAACTTTACCTCAGTTTGGCTAACTCTATCACAGCCTGGCTAACTTTACCTCAGTTTGGCTAACTCTATCACAGCCTGGCTAACTTTACCTCAGTTTGGCTAACTCTATCACAGCCTGGCTAACTTTACCTCAGTTTGGCTAACTCTATCACAGCCTGGCTAACTTTACCTCAGTTTGGCTAACTCTATCACAGCCTGGCTAACTTTCCCACAGCCTACTGTACAGCCTACATAGAGACGTTGCAATATACAAGTTAGATGATGTTCCGCACACTTAAGTACAGTGTGAACCCAGAATAATCAAACAAAGACTAGAGCAGTGACTTTAAAGCCAACATTTAATGAAGCATAAAAAGGTTAAGCACCAGTATTGACATACATAGACATTATATATACACACACATCAGTAACAGTCATTTACAGCTGCATATATGATCATTTACATGTGTAAAGTTGGTACCATTGGGCGAGTGGAGGGCAGCTTGTTGGTTAAAAATTAGATTGGGGTCAATTCACTTTCGGTTGAAGATTTTGGTTGTTGCTCACACCAGAGGCCAAATGTAAACCAAAATGGCCGCCCCACCAAGTGACAGCAGACACAAACTGAAGCTCTTGACAGAAAGACAGTGTGTGACAGCTGGACAGTTTTCAAAGGCTTTTAAAGCTTTAAAAGAGCTATTTATATCTGTAACATGTAAACACTGGACTGAAATAGATACAAAGGGCTTAGAAAGCTTCCAGCAACTTTTTTCCGACCTGCACGCCAAACTCCAAGAATGTCTTGGGATAAACCCACAGATGATGCGGTCAAAACATCTGAAAGGTCCTGTTATCCAGTTTATGATGGAATAAATTACTCGGCTCTTTGTAAATTAAATGCATTGATGATTTTAATTGATGAAATAAAAAGTTAATTGACCTCAGTCCTGGTTTAAATGCTGTAGTAATAGGTTACCGTGGCAACAGCAGTTGAAGTATTCAAAAAACACATCAGACTTGGTCTGCCGCTCTGCACCGCTCCACCTCCAAACAGTACCATGTGTGGTGTCCATTATGTACCAAGCAAATATATTAGGTTTTAAATAGCTTTCATCAAAAACAACTTAAACCGGGACCCTTTAATAAAAAGAGAAGCATTTACAGATATGAGCGTGCCGTGTGTGGTGCGCTTTAAAGGGCAAAGGTCAAATGATAATAAATACAAAACAAGGCTACATACAAACAGCAGAACAGCTGGTTCTGCAGGCGCCGTCTGTCCTGTCCGTTTGTCTCAAAGTGCAGGGAAATAAGGAGATTACTGCAGGGTCTCAGACCTGCAACCTCACAACCCTCGTTAGGACCCTCCGAAGAACCTCCAAAGAACCTCTGAAGAACCTCCAAAGAACCTCTGAAGAACCTCCGAAGAACCTCTGAAGAACCTCTGAAGAACCTCTGAAGAACCCTATTAAAGTACCACTTCTACCAGACAGCTGGGAACACGGTCCTAACAAGAAAACTGATTCCTCCTTTCAGTTCCTACTGACAGCCGTGTTTACATCACTCAGCCTAGGCACTTGTTGGGCCGAGAGACACAGAGAGAGAGAGAGAGAGAGAGAGAGAGAGAGAGAGAGAGAGAGAGAGAGAGAGAGACAGACAACTAGAGAGAGCGACAGAGAGAGAGAGAGAGAGACACAAGACAGACAGAGAGAGAGAGAGGCCAATTTGATTGGCTCTGCCTGAACTCCAAACCAACCCTTCACCCCTTTATGTCTGGATTCCCAAAAAGCATCTCAGAACTGACTTCATCCTTCAACCCCAACTCTGCAAGTCAGTAAAGGCTTGTCGGTAACCATGGGTTACGAGGACGTTACGAGGACATGCCGCCATGTTGGATCTTCCTCTGTGGTGGCAGAGGGTTCAGATTATTAGAGGAAAGGTGATGACGTTACAACCTCTGCTTACAATCTGAATATGGCGGAATGTAACCAATGTCGTAACCATTGGCAACCAATTTCTGCTGCTATTCAGAGTGTGTAAGCACTGAAGCATTCTGGGACCCAGGGTTACATTTCTACCCACTTTGCCATGTCATCAGTGGGCTCAGTGCGAGGCCGATGGGTTCCTGCAGTCTAGACCCGGCCCGTCCAGCTGCTTTCAGGATGTCACATCAGATCTACAGCGGGACGACCTGCCATTTACACTGAGAGGACGAAGCCCTCTGACCCTGGATCTCAGAATATTTAATAGAATCCTGTCTGTTCTCAGAGAGCTGGAGTTACTGTCCAGATCCAATTTGTAAATGATTTCTAGACTCTTTGCTATTCCATACAAGGTTAGAGTGGATTACACCTGGATCAGTTATAAAGTTAAATTCATTCAGCTACTGTGAGTGTTGCCTGTAGTGCAATTCAGATGGGGTTTTCACTTTTGGGGAAATCTGACTGTTTCAGCAGTTCGTTAAGCCAGCTAACATTTACTCAGAGCGCTTTCTGACCGGATCCTTCTGAAAATCTGTTTTGAAACCAGGGGTACCGACGATCCCCGTCCTGTTTGTGTAGCGGTCACGTTTGGTTTCACAGCTGTCAAGTGATATCTGTCCCGCTTTGATTTATGATGCAAAGGAAGTAACTATGGTAACAGACAACAAAATATGGCTGTGTTTCCATTTCTGATCTTTATCTGGTTCTGGTCTTGGCTCGATTGCTTTCAGACTGACGGGAAACAAAATGCATCTCAGTTGCAGTCGAGCTGAGACCGGCTCTGCCAGGCGGTTCCGGTCCTGCTTGTTTGTTTTGGAAAAGGTCAAGATTTCACGTTCACATTTGTCAAAAGTAACTGTGACAAGAATGGAAATGTGCTGAGTTTCAAAACAAACCAGCCAGGTGGACCCAGTCTGAAAGAGCCCTGAGACACAGGATCTGATGTGACAATCCCTTCTGCCAGAAGAGATTAACTGATCCCAGAAAATGTCAGAATCCAAAAGCAATTTCAAGAAAAAAAATTAGAAATTATCTTATTTTATAGGCAAAGACCTTGAGATCCATAATGACTTGTTAGAAGTACGTGTCGCTTTCTTCCAACGATGGATAACTGCTGTAACTAACTGACTCGGGGTAAAGAGGCTCGGGTTGGTTTAGATGTCAGTGTAGAATTATGTTTTATCCACTTCATTAGTGTACCATGCAGTACCCAAACTGCTACAGTACTCCATGTTTCTCCATTATGTTTGGTTCACAGTTGGGTTTGGTTCAGGTACACAGCAGTGTCCTGGTAAGGCACCAAACATGTTGGGTTCTGGTTCACCTTCAGTGGGTGCGGGCAGGGTGACAAACTGGTTTCTGCTCCACAAATAACCAGAGCTGCTCAGTGTTCCAATGGAAAACCCAAGTACTGACACTGTACCAGTATGGTCCAGTATGGTCCTGTTGAGGTGGGAAAACGGTTCCTGCTGACTCACACAGTGGTCATGAGTTTGAGCGAGCCGGACCTGAACCTCAGGATCTTCTTCTTCAGGTTGTGAGAAGCCTTGATCTTGACGAAGGCCTTCGCCTGAGCCGGGGTCATTTCCTGCCCCCCCGCCCCGGTCCCGGCCGCCCCAAACCGGCTCCACCCCCTGCCGGTCCCGCCCGCGCCTCCCCCGGCTCCGCCCCCTCCGCTCTCCTCGGAGTCGCTGCTGCCGCTGCTCTCCCCATCAAACTCCTCGCTCAGGCTGGACTCGCTGTCTCCGAAGCGGTTGGTGGTGTAGTTGGACCGCTCGTCCTCGCTGGTGTCCACGATGGTGGAGTGGAAGAGCGAGGCGCACTCGGCCGAATACTCCGAGTCGCTTCCCGCCACGTAGGAGTACGGGCTGCTGATCTGTCCGCCGGACGGGAGGCACGCGTTGGCGGCCGCCTGGCTCAGCAGCTCCTTCCTCTGCCGCCGCTGTGCGCGCCTGAACGCCTCGTCGTACGGCACCTCCGTGATCGCCCGCAGCCGCCGGTAATCGTTCCGTTTGTACTTGGGTTTGGCGACGACCACGACCGGGTCGCGTCCGTGGTGAGGGTGGTGACCGTGGTGGTGATGGTTGCCGCTGTAGTGGTGGTGGGTTCCGTGGTGATGTTGCCTGGATACGCCGGACCGGCCGCTGGTGACGCCGGTCACGGTCGACGTGGCGTGTTTGTCCAGGACTCGGCCTTCCGGGATGGACGCGGGGATGCGTTTGTTTCTGGAGGTGGACACACCAGCCACACCGCCAGCTGCTCTCTTAGAGGCTTTGTGGTGGGCGGAGCCTGCGTCCTCTGAGAGCCGGGACCTCCTGGAAGCGGACCTGTGGTTCTGTTTGTCGCCTCTTCTCTCTGATGCGGGCTCGCCGAGTTCAGAAGCCCGACCCGCCTTCCCCGCCGCGGCGTTCTTCACCTTGACGATCTTGACGTTCTTGCTGCCGCCCTTCCGCAGCTTAACGTTCTGCCGCTGGGCGGGGATGTACTCTGCGTTGACCATGTGACCCCCCCCTCCTCCTTCGTCCTGGCTCTGGGAGGAGGAGCCTAGGCTGACGAGCTCTGGCGCCGACCTATCACCTTTCCCCGTTTGGCCGGATGGGAGGGGCTTGGGGCTCTTTTTGGGCGTGGCTGACTGAGTTTTGACAATCTGAGGCGATTTGAGAGGAGGTTCCTGGTCTGTGGCTGGCGGACAACATGGCTGCTTGGTCTCTTTAGGAGACGAGTTGGCCTTGGGAACGCCAAGCTCCCTGTAATCCTTCGGCAGAGTCGCTGTGGACGCTGCTGAAGGTGGCAGAAGGCCTTTGTTCGCCGAAGACGAGCCTTTCTTTTTCAACAGACTGTTCGTGTTCACATGACCGTCGTTGCAGACAGAGAATCCATGTTGGACACTGTTATTTAGAGGGTAGCCATTTTGTACAGCGCCATTACTGACAGAGTAGCCGTTCTGATTCTGTGCCAAGTCACTGTTGTTCATCTGGAAGCCATTTTGTACCGTGTCACTGTTGTTAGCAGGGAAGCCATTTTGGGCCTGGCAGCTGCCGCTCTCTGGCTCCTCCCCTCTGCTCTCCACAGACCGCTGCCTCTGAGGGGAGGAGGAGGAGCCGGCCGCTCCTGCCGCTCCGCAGGCCGGCCAGGAGGGTTTCAGCTCAGATCCCCTCAGAGTCCCCAGACCAGGACCGACCCCGGAGACCTGCCGCACACACAGACTGGCCTGCCTCAGGATGCTCTTGGACGGGTCCGTGTTGATGCTGGTCCTGGGCCGGTTGGTCCTGACGGGCTGCGCCCTGCGCTGCAGCAGACTGTAGATGTAACTGTCCAGACGCTTATGGGAAGGAGTTTGGGAGGAAGAGGAGGAGACCGGCCAGGAGGAGCTTTGGGGTACCAGAGGAACCGAAACCGATGTAAGAAGAGGGAGAGATTCCGGTTTTAGTCCTTCAACACAAGTTTCCCCACTTTTTGCGAGTCCTTCGTCTTTGCCGTTGGCTCCGCCCAGCATCTGGAAGAAGATGGGGCTCTGGACGGCGACGGCGTGCAGCGGGCTCGGGTAGCGGTACACGTCGCTGCCGTTCCTGGCCACCAGGTCGCAGTGGTATCTAGACTGGGAGTCGCAGGAGGCGGCGGGGAGGTCGAGGGCGGGGGGGTGGGGAGCGGAGAGGGAGCGACGGACCGTCCCGGAAGAAGACTGGTCGTCCCAAAGTCCTCCAACCAGACCTTCACACTCCAGACAGCTGGCCAGCTCATCTGGAGAGAGAGAGAGAGAGAGAGAGAGAGAGAGAGAGAGAGAGAGAGAGAGAGAGAGAGAGAGAGAGAGAGAGAATGTATATTAGGAGAGGAGAGACAAACACTTGATACTGCAGCAGTTTGTATATTTACATTTTATATTTTATGTGATATTAGTTTTGTCCATATCAGCCTACTCGACACTTTCCTTTCCGGACTTTTCTCTCATCATTTCTGCAAAGTTTTGTCAGTTGACCAATTTTACATTCACATTTCTATTCCAGTCGTTTTTGTGACTCCAGTGAAGTACACAGTCGAATAAACTTACAAAACATTACAAACAACATTACAAGCAGCCAAAAGAAACAAAAGAAATGCGAGTTGAGGAGAGAGTTGGGAAGGTTTTTTTTTTTTCAACTTCAGACAAGATCCAGCAGAGGAGGGTTTGGGTTCGGTTGATGTGAGTCGTGACAAGTCGCTCGTATTAAACCGGACACTGAATCCTCCAAATATTAAAAGAACAGACTGCTGGACAACGCTCCATTCAGCCTTTTACTGCAGCAGCACAAAATTAAAATAAGGCTTTATGCTTCATTTCGTATTTTATTAGGTTCATGAAACTGGATCCTCAGATAAGCTGTAGGCTGCATTCTCAACTCTGTTACACACACTCCGGTAAATACAAGGTAAATATACAATAAATAGACGATAAATACAAAGGTAACACTTTACAATAAGGGTCACTAAGTTAAGGGTTAGTTAATGCTTAATAAGGGTTAGTTAATGCTTAATAAGGGTTAGTTAATGGTTATGATGACTATAGCTTAAAGATGACTATTAAATAATGTATAAATGAATACCTTAGTTAACATGAACACCATTAGTAAATGATTACCAGACACATTAATTCAAAATACTAGGCTTATGTATGAAATAAATTGACAAAGACGAAAACTAAAGACATTTTCTCTACAATTTTAGTTTATTTTAGTTAGTTTTGTAAACACACAATACAGTTTCAGTTAGTTATCGTTTTTTTGTAAAGCAAGTTTTTATTTTTATTTCAGTTAACGAATAACCTTGACTCAAAGCTCTTATTTTTTTCATTTATCAGTCAATACCGATTCTCTACATGAAGTAACTGTCGCCCAAAGTGGGATTTAAAGGAATAGTTCACCCAAAAATGAAAATATATTGTAGGTCTTTTTGGAGCTCTAAAGAACAGGTCCCCATTGACTTCAGTTGTTTTGGAGAAGGCTGCTACCAAGTTGTGCTGCAGCCTCCCTGTGTGTTATATGGACTAACAAACTTCACCTGAGTTTCATTTGGCATGAGGGGGAGGAGATGATGACAGGATTTTCATTTTTGGGTGAACTGTTCCTTTAAGGCTTCCCGCCTCTTGTTCTAACTTGTTGTAACTTAGTGTTTTATATGCTTTAATGTGTATAGATATTTATGAAATTTGATACCTAGCTTCTGAAATGTGCGTGAATTTACGTCACTTAGCTTTCGGTTGGGAACTCCGTATAAAAATGCGGGTAAACACCGGAAATTATGCGAGTGACCGAGCGTCCGGAATTGGATACGATTCCGTTAATTGATCGATATCAGCTGGGACAAACATGAACCTGCAGCTCCTGATCAGCTGAGGTTTGTTGATTCGGCTGCTGACCGAGCAGCCAGGCGTGTCAGTATGCTAACTAATCTGAGACTGTGTGTGTGTGTGTGTGTGTGTGTGTGTGTCGGGGGTGTTAATAAGCCTTCTGTCTGGCTGATGGGAGGTGTGGCTGTTGGAGCCTGCAGCGGGGAAACGGCCTGCTGACGCTTCCTGCCGTCCGCACCGCGAAGAAACTATTAACCTGCTGACAAAACAAACCGTAAATAATCCTTCAACACACACACACACACACACACACACACACACATCCCTGTGTGTGTGTGTGTGTGTGTGTGTGAGAGAGGAAGACTGGGTTTGTTTACTGTAAATGATAACAGAATCAGAGGTTCAATAGAGAGTAGGTGAGACTATGGGCTCGAAGGGAAGGGTGTGTGTGTGTGAGTGTGAGTGTGCGTGTGCGTGTGCGTGTGTGTGTGTGTGTGTGTGTGTGTGTGTGTGTGTGTGAGTGTGTGTGTGTGAGTGTGAGTGAGTGTGTGTAGGTATGCAAGTGTGATTGTTGATTGCATTTGTCTGTCTGCGTTTTGGTGTGTGTGTGTGTGTTTTGGTGTGTGTGTGTGTGTGTGTGTGTGTGTGTGTGTGTGTGTTGCAGTGTGTGTGTGTGTGTGTTTACACAGCAAACAGGACAAAAGGAGCAGAGCAGCAGTCAACACACACCACATGTTACATCAAACAGCAGAGGTGAGGGGGGGGGATTCATTCTTTTATGTTTGTTTATGTTTACACATTATTACTCTCATTGATGTTTTCCTATTTATGCAAATATGTGACAGCCACTCATGTCTTCTGCATTGTGTGTGAACATGGACTCAGGTATCTGATGCCAATAAATCTGATCTGAACCTCCTGATGATTTCAGAGCGATCCATATTCCATATTCAGGGTCTGTGCAGGAATCCTGAAGTTAAACTCAACACCTTTAAAGAGCTTTTTTAAGATCTTTTTTAAAGAGCTTTTCAGTATATTTTCAGACCTGAACGTCACTTCCAGCTGTAACCGGTTACATCAGCGACAGCTTTAACTTACATTTACTACACACTGATTTTGAGTCTTAGTTTGCGATAACGTCTATGGATCACTGTATCAATACAACAGAATTCAGATCGGCCGGGAAGGAACAAAGCTCAAGAGAATAAACTGAGTGACTAACACAAAGGCAAGGTTTATTAAAAGTAATAACAGTAACACGCTCACACACACACACACACACACACACACACACACACACACACACACACACACACACACACACACACACACACACACACACACACACACACACACACACACACACACACACACACACACACACACACACACACACACACACACACACACACACGGTCATTAACAAAACTCTCTCTGGTCTTTGCTTTGCTCTCTTTCCCGTTCACTTTCCACTTAGTGACACAGAAGAATCCTAAATTCGGCGTCTCTTAACTTCCGGGTTATGCCTTACTGTTTCCTGTTGTAGTTTGTTGTAGTTTGTTGTGAGGAGCAAAATAAATAAATTCAGCAAACTTTTAGCGCACAAACTCTCTGGATAAATAGGCGATTCACATTGAAAAAATATCTACAAAATTTAATACCTCATAAAATGGCGATTAAGACTTTTTAATACTTTTTAAGGGCCTTAATTTTCGCTAAATTGATTTATTACCTTTTAATACTTTTTAAGACCCGGCGGACACCCTGACATTTTAGTTTAGTACCGGTCTGGTTTCTCCCTGCATGCTGGTTTCACTAAAGCCTCTGACCTTTGACCTCCTGCCTGCTGGAGTCTGTCGCTATCAGAGTCACAGAAATGACTAGAACAGAAATTATAAGGTTCTATCTGCCTTCAGGATACTTCTGAGATATTGAGCTTCAAAGTTTTCAGCATCCATTGAGTTAAATGGAGATGGGTCCTTTTGTTTTAGAAATTACAGACTCAAAAATCATTATTTAAAAAAAAAAACACCACACATATGTCAACAGGTGCTCAGAATAGTGACAAAAAGGTCAGATAGAACCTGATAATACCAAGGTCACGAAATGTGAATTTAAGATCGATCGTCTTCAGGAAGTCCGGCTGGTGAATTCTCTCTTCAACAAATAATTATAAAAGATAATTTGTTTTCCTCGTTCTTCTGTTTTTCACGATCGTTCTTCAGCTTTAGGAGAACGAGGCCGAGCGGACGGACAGAACATCATGACAGTCACAAGACATTATTTCAATATCAATATATGACAATATCTGCCAACACATGCAAATCAATAATCAAGTTGGTGCTCGGTGCATTGAACATGGCGTTTCATCACAATATGATTCTATTGAAAGACGATAAATGAGAATATTGAGTTGCCGCGCCTCTCTCTGACCTTTGACCTCCTCACTGCTGTTTCTGATGTAAGAAGTGAAGCTGACAGCTGGACCACATCACATCAGAGGAACAAAAATCACATTTGATTAGAAGAATAAAAATCAGTTTATCTGCTGCAGCCTGTAGTGACACAGCAGTGGGAACACCAACATGAACCCTGCACATGGTGAAGAGGTCAGAGGTCAAAGTGCATGGAGCCTACAGCTGAGGGCCGGGGTCAGAGGTCAGAGGTCAGAGTGTGTCTGAACAGAGTATGACAGTGTTTTATTAGACTTTATATTACCAAGCAGTTCAATGTGATAAACATCAATTTGATTATTTGATGTGATTCTGTATCTCAGCAGATATCGTTATATACTGATATCAAAATAACTTCTTACGATTATTGTGATAATAACTGTATCCATTTGGAACAGTGGCTATTAAATAATATCTGATACATATATATTATTATGTATTTCAGCACCAGTAGCAGTACTACAGTACAGTACACAGCCAGTACAGTACTACAGTACAGTACTACAGTACAGTACACAGCCAGTACAGTATTGCAGTACAGTACACAGCCAGTACAGTACTGCAGTACAGTACACAGCCAGTACAGTACTACAGTACAGTACTACAGTACAGTACACAGCCAGTACAGTATTGCAGTACAGTACACAGCCAGTACAGTACTGCAGTACAGTACACAGCCAGTACAGTACTACAGTACAGTACTACAGTACAGTACACAGCCTGTACAGTACTGCAGTACAGTACACAGCCAGTACAGTACTGCAGTACAGTACACAGCCAGTAGCAGTACTGCAGTACAGTACACAGTACAGTACTACAGTACAGTACACAGTACAGTACAGTACTACAGTACAGAACTGCAGTACAGTACACAGTACAGTACACAGTACAGTACTACAGTACAGTACACAGTACAGTACAGTACTACAGTACAGAACTGCAGTACAGTACACAGTACAGTACACAGTACAGTACACAGTACAGTACACAGTACAGTGCACAGTACAGTACACAGCCAGTACAGTACACAGTACAGTACAGTACACAGTACAGTACACAGTACAGTACACAGTACAGTGCACAGTACAGTACACAGCCAGTACAGTACACAGTACAGTACTGCAGTACAGTACACAGTACAGTACACAGTACTTCCTACCTGCAGACAGCAGCCGTCCGTCAGCATCAGCAGCCGAACAGAAACACTCACTGAACACTGAGTTGGACGAGTTAGAGAGAGAGCCGGACGCCCCGTCACTCAACTCATAGAAACCTGAGAGAGAGAGGAGGGGGGGGGGGGGGGGGAGAGAGAGAGAGAGAGAGAGAGAGAGAGAGAGAGAGAGAGAGAGAGAGAGAGAGAGAGAGAGAGGGAGAGAGATGTAAGATATCAAACAAACGTATGAAAATACATTCATTTTTCAATACATTTCAAATCATTTACAGTGTTGTCGTTCTGCATGTTCTTTTGTTTTATCATTGACTTAACCTCTATGTTAAGAAGGAAGGGTTGGTTTTTGGGTGTTGTTGTTTTTTTTGTTGTTTTATTATTTATTTATTATTTTTTACTGTATCCGTAGAAATTCTATGTGGGACCAGGGGTTGGGGGAAAAATTTAGAAAAATGAGTCCTTAATGTACATTGTATTTCATTGTACCTGTTAAATGAATAAATACATTTATGGAAAAAAAAAAGAAAATACATTCATGTTAAATATATTACACTTTTATTTCACACTGCTCTGCTTCTGAATCCGGGTTTGGCTGAAATCTGCAGAACTGCAAACAGGTCAAACAGCAGCTGCTGTTCAGTCTGATCTGGTTCTGACAGGTTAGACCAGGCTGTCAGTCAGGGACCGGTCTGATATCTGATCAGCGGGGCGAGGTTTGTCACAGATGGAACACTGAAGGTTCTCGTTCTCGTTCTCGTTCTCGTTCTCGTCATCTTCTACCTTCTCTCTGCATGTTCTCCAGATGTTCTGCTGCACTCTCCTCAGGTAAAGCTTCATTCTGTTTTCCTTCATCTCAGTAAGTCTCACTGCTGCTAAAGCTTTGATCTGAGACCGAACCGCCGACTCGTTCCTCTGCGTCTCCATCTTCAGTCTGACACCGTCTCCACTCTAACCCCTGTCTGTGTTGGAGGAGGATCTGAACCAATCACTAGAGACCGACCTATCCGCCGCGGTTCGCGCAGCTAATTCTGAACCGTTCAGAGCATTTCCACCAAAAATAAATTGGAACCTGAGAAGTTGGTTCCCAGCTGGAACCAAAAGACAGCAGGTTTTCAAGTGTGAACCGTGATGACATCAGTGGGCGTGTCTTATTCTACAGGTAGAATAACAGAACAAAAGCTCACAGGTAATCAACGTGATCCACCATCTTTCTACTACTGTTTCCTTCCTGTGCGTTGTGTAACGCTCTCCTGATGACACAGCCTTGATCACAATGGTTCCGCTCAAAACTGGTGGAAACGCGGGCCGGTTCTCTAAATAGAACCAAGGTTCCAAGAGTCCTGAACGGAACCGGTTCAAAAACCAGAGCTAATTTGGTGGAAAAGGGGAGACTGGGATCTGGTCTGTCTTTATTTATCCAGGGAAAGTTTGCATTTCCAGCTCCACCTGCTTCACCTTCACAGTTAGGCCCGGTCCAGCGGCTCCGTCCCTCCGTCCCACCCCCCCCCTCCCCCCCTCCCCCCCTCCCCCCCTCCCGGTCCCTCTGACCTGAACCTGCTGAGTGAAGGAAGCGGGTCGGGTACCTGAGCTGGGCCGGCTGTCCGTCTCCTGGTCATGTGACGCCTCGGTGTCCAGTCGCAGGTCGCTGATCTGGCGGTCCAGCTCCTGTAACTGACTGATCAGACCGGCGTCCCGCCTCCTCAGGCAGTTCTGACACACACACACACACACACACACACACACACACACACACACACACACACACACACACACACACACACACACACACACACACACACACACACAGTTAATTTCAGCCTGTTGACTCTGTTCATCACTTCAATCAAAATCTATTAATAACTATTTTTCTAACATTTCACAAGTATCTGACAAATAGCTCAGACAGACAGACAGAGAGACAGAGAGACAGAGAGACAGACAGACAGACAGAGAGACAGAGAGACAGAGAGACAGACAGAGAGACAGACAGACAGACAGAGAGACAGACAGACAGACAGAGAGACAGGCAGACAGACAGACAGACAGACAGACAGACAGACAGACAGACAGATTTCTCTCTGCAGGTTCAGTTTGCTCTGACATGGAAACTGAATTTTCCTTACTGTTGGTTGCTTGTAATTGACTGGAATATAAAATTCAGTTTTATATTCCAGTCAATTACAAGCAACCAACAATTAAGGAGGTGAAAGGTCAGAGGTCACAGCACCATGACAACAGATGGAACAGACACTCCTGTGACTCTGGTGATGAAGATGATGATGATGGAGTGAAGGGAAGAGATGAGAGAAACATGAACTGAAGATCACAAGGAACAGCAGGATGGTGAGAAGTGGAAAACAGAGCGGCAGTATGAATATATTATAAATAGATTAGATACTGTAAGATAGTAAAAAAAAAAAAAGAAGAATGTGGTGTGAACAAACTTCTGACAGGCAGTGTGTGTGTGTGTGTGTGTGTGTGTGTGTGTGTGTGTGTGTGTGTGTGTGTGTGTGTCATGTATTCCCTCTCTCTTCCCCTCCTGCAGCTTTTAGCAGAAACTGTCAGCTGACTCAGTTCAGATCAAACAGCTGATGAGCAGAGAGAGAAGCTGCAGTTTGTTCTGATGTTTAAATAAAATCCTGCTCTGACTGAGCAGAGAGAACAAGACTGAAGTCCAGAGGCCACGCCCACATGAACACGTTTTTGTTTTAAAACTCAGAACTTTTGTTACGTTCACACCTAGCGTCCGCACTGCTCCGGTGTTTTCGGACTCCAAAACGGAGACTTTTGAAAATGCTGCTGACCCCGCTTTAGTTCCAAAACTCCAGGATTGCGTTTCAGTCCGGACGGGCGGAAACGGAGACTTTTGACGCCCACGTTCGCTTCCTGATTGGCTCTTATCAGTCACGACGTGTCCTTCCCCTCCCCTTTGTCACGCCCCTATCACATGACCCTTTTCCGGAAGAAAACAAACAACATCAGCCTTGACCAGCGGTTAATTCAAGATGGATAACGAATTACATTCTTCCTCCGTAGTATTTTCTGCAACTAAGCAACCAACCGCAGAGTAGACAATCTGCTTCCTGTTTACACCGGCACGCACATGCCCAGTGTAGGTGAATGGTCATGTGATCTGTGTTTTCAGGCGTGTTAGTATGGACAGAGATGATTTCTGAAACGCTCGTGTGGAAAAAGTATCAGTGTGGATGAGGCCTGAGAGTCAACATGCTGCTGCTGATTTCAAGCTATTAGTTACCCATTACCCCCCCCCCCACACACACACACACACACACACAGAGCTAAATCAGACACCCCCCCTCCCCCCCACCGCCCCTCCCAAAGGGCTGGGAAACAATTCAGCCTCAAACTCGCGTGTTATGCAGCGCAGCTCACAGCCTGAGCAGCAGCTGAGGCTCCATCAGCTCATCTGAGCTCTAAATACATTTTTACATATTGAAACGACACATTAACAGCTGCGAATATCTAAATATACAGCAGAGGGCCAAGTGACATCAGAGGCACTGACACTTCGTTCTTTTAAAAGTCGACTTAAAACTTTGGTAACACTTTCTATGAAGCCAGTGTCTATAACACATTATAATCATACTTATAACACATTATAATGCCATCATAATGCATTATAAGTATAGTTATAATCATGCATAGACAGTTATAATGTTTTATAACATTACTCAATCTGTTATAAAGCTTTTTCATTTAAGTGGGAATGAAAAAGCTTTATAACAGATTGTAAGTAATGTGTTTATAATGTTATAAAACATTATAACTGACTATGAATGATTATAACTACACTTATAATGCATTATGATGGCATTATAATGTGTTATAAGTATGATTATAATGTGTTATAGACACTGGCTTCATAGAAAGTGTTACCAAAACTTTTTTTAACTCGATGCTGGTTTTTTTTAGAGCAAATGTCTGCTGCTGTTTTACCTGAATTTACACTTTAAATTGTCTCTGTCCTCTGCATGTGTGTGTGTGTGTGTGTGTGTGTGTGTGTGTGTGTGTGTGTGTGTGTGTGTGTGTTTTTACGCATGATGACATGTATGTTCTTATATTTTTTTTATTCTACACATATTGCTCTTGGCCTTGTGAAGCATGTTGTGTTGCTTTTTTGTATGAAATGTGCTCTATGAATAAAATTTGCCCTGACTTGATATGTGATAAAAGATAAATCTTCATTTCTCTCTCTAACCAGAAGCTGCAGCGACAGACGGTCTGTTGACTCCACAGACAGAGGCTCAGACACCAGGAGGGTCTGGAAACAGCTGATCAAACTCTTCCATCTGGACTGGGAAACGATCAGGGATCAATACAGTGAGTCTCATATCAGTTGGACGGATGGTTTGAACTGCTCCTGATCACTGAGGACTCACATCAGCCTGCTGTGACCTTTGACCTCCTTACTGATGTCGCTTATAATTAGGGTCGCACAATTAATAGAAAAAAAAAATACAAATCAGAAATCCCAAAATTTCCAAATCACAAGAAGCTGCAGTTCCATCAGCCTGCTGTTTTTTGTCATAATTTAAATATGTTAATAAGTTAAAAATGTTTCGAGTCGACGCTCCTCCAGCTGTTTGATCTGTCAGTCAACCAGCTGAGCCCCGCCCACCGAGACACAGCTGACACACACTTCCTGTCTCATGTTACCATGCCACAGCGCGCGCGTGTGTGTGTGTGTGTGTGTGTGTGTATGTGTGTGTGTGTGTGTGTCTTTCTAGAGTTTAGAGACCTGAGTTCACCCCCCAGCCAGTACAACACAGTCCCTACTGGTTTCTACTGGGAGCTGCCCAGTCTTCAGTCTCAGGTTGACTGTAAAACACACCGCTGCTCCACCATGAGGAGACCCACAACCATCGACCCCTGACCCTTCCTGGGACCAGAACCAGAGTCTGAGAAACCAGAGACTTGCAGGTGGAGGTGAAACTGACACCATCAAACAGTCAAAGACATTACAGCTGGACAGCTAGCTGACAGAGCGGAGGTCAGACCTGGGACACACACACACACACACACACACACACACACACACACACACACACACACACACACACACACACACACACACACTCAGAAACTTTCTGCTAAAACCAGAAACTGCTTCAAACTGTCCAAACACCAATAAAGAGAAAACGCTCTGGAGGCTTCAGACAGACATTAATCTGAATATCATGAAACAGGAAGGCAGCTCTGCTGTATGAGGAATTATTAAACAGCTGTTCCTCACTGGCTGCTCCATGTTGGGACAGCTGATGTGAGTCTGAGTCTGTCAGGATTTTAACTGGTTGGAGTCCGGATCCAGAAAGATTCCAGACCTCCAACTCCATGAAGTCAACGGACCACAAACCAACTTCTGATTAAATATAAAGTCAAGACATTTTCTCCACCAGAGGTTTTGGTCTCAGCAGCTAATTTCACTTCTTCTACTGTGTGTCCTTATGGAGATTTTCAGAATAACTTCAGACGGTTCCTCTGTTGTGTTCCTCCTCCTGTCAGTTGGTTCCTCTGTTGTGTTCCTCCTCCTGTCAGTTGGTTCCTCTGTTGTGTTCCTCCTGTCAGTTGGTTCCTCCTGTCAGCCGGTTCCTCTGTTGTGTTCCTCCTGTCAGTTGGTTCCTCTGTTGTGTTCCTCCTGTCAGCCGGTTCCTCTGTTGTGTTCCTCCTCCTGTCAGTTGGTTCCTCTGTTGTGTTCCTCGTGGATCCAGAGGCAGACGGTCGGTTCTCTCTGTCAGCAACTGAAAGACGATCTGCAGAGTTTCCAGGTTCTGCAGGAGAACCGGCAGCGGGGGGGGGGGGTTGTAATGTTCTCCAGACTCACTCAGCCCACACAGTGAGCTTCAGTCCAAAACACAACGTACACATATTTCCATTCTGGAAAAAAATGTTTCTAAACCACCAGATTCAATCCACTAAAGCTGAAACTAAGCTGAAGAGAAGCTGCTGCCTGCTGGGACTTCATCTGGGGTAGCTTCCACTGTCCGTGAAGATTAACCTTTATAAAATTTCTTAACTCTAGGTATTTAAAAAAAAAAATTTGTCAGGTAGTTGATATTTCTGCTTTAAGTGCTGGAAGGACATAAAAATCCCATCCATATAACAAAATGCTCCATGTGAGTGAAACACTTTACAGCCCAAGACTCTAAGTTTCTATTCTGGTACAAGATAGGAATAAACCTATTTCCCCACAAGGAGCCTTGGGGGACAGAAAACCATCTTGTCCAAACATCTTATGTATTTTGAACCAAATTTGGACTGAGTGAACTATGAAAGGGATTTATACTGTAGGTAAAAGTTCTGACTGACCTCCTGCCTGCTGGGACAGACAGAGGGAGGAGGAGCCGCAGAGGAGTCCAGCTTTCCTTCTAAAACCTGTGAATCCATTTTGGGGGAAAAGCCGCAACCTGAAGTCTCTAAAGCTCAGATGAGTCTGTCCTCAGGAAGCCAAAGTCTTCAAGCCGCTGCAGGTTTTATCAGCTGCAGGCTCCTGATCCTCAACATGAACCAGATCATCATCTATCAGAAACTCGTCAACAGAGAGTCAAGAAACTCGACAAGTCAAGTCAAGTCTCAAGCAATTATAACTGTGACTCGAGTCCAGGTCATGTGACTCGAGTCCAGGTCATGTGACTGGAGTCCAGGTCATGTGACTGGAGTCCCCCCCTCAGTCTGGTCTGTTCATGCTGTATGGTAAACAAACCGCAGACAGACAGAAACTCTCCTCGGTGTTTGGCGTCTGTGTTTGTTTACATGAAACCATTTTAACACCATGATGCAAAACACCTGGAGTTTCATTTGGATGCAAAACTGCAGATGAGATGAAAGCAGATAAGAACAACAGTAACAACACATTATGTAATAACACCTGCATTATGTAATAATCTGCAGCATTGTGTAATACACAGCCTGAACACAATACGTAATAAATTTCCCCGCATTTTGTAATAAATTATTACATATTGTGGTGGTTATTACAAAATACAGGAGTTGCACTTTTTATGATGAAAATGTAATAACACAGTGCATTATGTAATAACATCTATGGTTCTTTCTATCTATCTATCTATTGCAAGTTTAAACTGAACTGTTTGTATATTAGAAATCTGCAGCTCAGTGTGTTGCTTTATGCTGTTTGTTTTTCACAGAATTATTAAATTCTATGAATCCTCAAGTCCAGTTTCTATGAAGCTGAGGAACACAGTGACACTTAATGTAGTTTTGACCAATGAAAGATACTAATCTACTGAACTAATAATATCTTTTTTAAATGAATTTTGAGTCAGTATGATTCATGCTAGAATGCATAAAATAAACATTGTTGTTATAATGTTATAACGATTTTTATGAATGAAGACATCCATTTTGGTTGGTTATTACATAATGCACTGTGTTATTACATTTTCATCAAAAAAAAAGTGCAACTCCCGTATTTTGTAATAACCACCACAATATGTAATAATTGATTACAAAATGCGGGGAAATCTATTACATATTGTGTTCAGGCTGTGTATTACACAATGTGTGTGTTATTACATAATGAAGTGAAAATGTATTACATTTTGTCGAGATAATGTGGTGCCATTACATAATGTGTTGTTACAAGGACGAAGACAGAGGAACCAGAACCAGACCAGAACGAGACCAGAACCAGACCAGAACCAGGAGCCTCCCTGCAGTCTGACCCGGGTCCAGCAGGACCGTGACATCACAGCTTCAGTTCAGACTACAGCTGAACAATTCATCTGAGAAAAATCTAAATCACAATATGAACTTCTACTTTCCAAACCTCAGAGTCTGCAGTTCATTTCCTCAGAGACTTTGGTCCAAACTGGATTTGTGTCACAGTTTAAATCACAATTGCAATATTCTGTCAGATAATCTGAATTTTTTTGTCAAAATCTTTCAGCTGTAGTTCAAACAAACTTCACAGCTTCATCATTTCTCATCTTTTGTTCTGTAAACACTCTGCTCAACATTTTCTCTCTTCACCAAGCAGCTGACAATCCATCTGGCCGAGGGAATTACCTTCCAATAATCAATATTCAGTGCAGGAGGACTAACCTGTCTGTCTGTCTGTCTGTCTGCCTGTCTGTCTGCCTGTCTCTCTGTCTGTCTGTCTGTCTGTCTGCCTGTCTGTCTGCCTGTCTGTCTGCCTGTCTGTCTGTCTGTCTGTCTGCCTGTATGTCTGTCTGTCTGTCTGTCTGTCTGTCTGTCTGTCTGTCTGTCTGTCTGCCTGTCTGTCTGCCTGTCTGTCTGTCTGTCTGTCTGTCTCTGTCTGTCTGTCTGCCTGTCTGTCTGTCTGTCTGTCTGTCTGTCTGTCTGTCTGTCTGTCTGTCTGTCTGTCTGTCTGTCTGACCCTCAGCCTGCGGTCACACGTCAGTTTCTCTCTCACATTCTTCCCATAATCCCTCACTGTAAACTAATAAAACCAAAAATAACCTTTAAAACATCAGAAACCTCCGACTGAGCGGAGAGACTGACCTGGACGTTTACCTGGTGTGTGTGTGTGTGTGTGTGTGTGTGTGTGTGTGTGTGTGTGTGTGTCAGGTGATCAGACCCACAGAGCTTCTTCTCACCATGTTAGATAATCTGAGCTGTTAAATTGGAAGCGGGTGTGTTTTGTTTTCACCCCTCCCCCCTCCCCCCCCCCTCCCCCCGCTCCCCCCCCCTCCCCCCCTCCGGGTTAAACAGCTTAAATCTGGAACCACTGAGGAGCCGTAACTCCCAGCATCCTCTCTGAGCCGCGGGGGGTCTGAGGATCAGCTTGTAAAAGTTAATTTCGGTCAGAACCCCCCCCCCCACCACACACACACACACACACACACACACACACACCTATTGCCCCCCCCTCCCCCCCTGCAGGAAGTTTGATTTAAATAACAGTCGCTCCTCTGCTGCTTTCACATTACTGAACCTTCACTGTCTTCACTTTAGTCTTAAGAAAAAAAAATAGGAAAAAATGCTATTCTCAAAAACAGTTCTTATATATTTTCTTAACTTTCTTCTTATGTTTCTTCCTAAGAAAAAACTTAGGAATAAATGGTATTCTTGAAATGAAAGTTGTCAAATTTGTCCTTGATTTTTTTCTTAACTTTAAGACGGCCCTTCACCTGTCTTAAAACTCCTACAGTGAAAAGGTAAGCCTCTAATATCATATATTTAAACACATTTTAGACAAGTAGGTTATAGTTCAAAGTCTTCATAGGTTCCCCTACACCTAACATTAAGATGAACATTTATTGTAAAGCTATATTTGGTGTAGGGCCAGGTAGGCCTCTGTCTCATGTCTGTTGGAAATAAGATGCAAATTTTACAGTTACCAACAGCAACCAATGTTTCAATCTTTGCTCTAGTTGCTCTAAATAGGTTTTTCCACAATTGTTTTGTAGATGGAAGCACTTTGAGTTGTCTCCTAGCCTTGTCTCCTAGCCTCCTAGCCTTGCCTCCTAGCCTCAGTGGCAGTAAGCCTAAAGTTTATTAACCAGAATTAATTCAGGCCCTATTTTGAGAAGTTCTTAAGTTGGAAAATTAAAGAAATTCATAAGAAATGAGACTGTTACTAAGAAAATATTGAGGAATTGCACTTAAGAGCCTTCTTAAGAACTTCCTAAGATTTCCTCTTATGTCATTTCTTCAGATCTATCTTAAGAACACTTTGGTGAATCCGGCCCCTGGTCCACAATTTCCTAATAATTTACTAGAAAGGAAGTGTTAGTTTCTTGTGAAGTTTCCTGCAGAGAAGCAGGAAGTGAAGTTCTGACTGCAGGGAAAAGAGTTGCAGCTGTTCTGTTGTTTTTCTTCTTTTGTTTCCAAGACAGAACCATGAAGTGATGTAGCAGTTATATAGACAATTAGAAATTAACTAAAATTAATTAAGAATTCAACAAATAACTATATTATATAATTATATGAATAATGACTTCTGATAATTGACCTCTGCCTATTATTTTTTCCAGTAAACAGTTTATAGTTTTGCAGTTGAAAGTTGAAAAGTTGAGCCAGAAGATAAAGAGTTTCCCTTCATAAGATCACTGCAATAATTCAATATGCATAAAGCTGGAGAAAACAAAATGTACAAATGTTCTTATTGTAAGTCGCATGGGACTGAAGGTCTGCTAAATGACAGAATGTGATGTCATGTGATGTCATGTGATGTCATGTGATGTCATGTTAACCCTGGGAATGAGACTTCAGCACATCATGTTGTTTTCTACTGTTTCTGTTTACTGACTGTCTGATTAACAGACAGTCAGTGTCTCAGTTTCCTTATGGGCAGAAATATGTCACTAGAAACTGAAATTGAATTATTTATATTGAATTATGTGATTCAAATTCAGTTTGCAATGCAATTATTCAAGTTGAGCAATTCAAATTCAAATATAAATAATTCAATTTCAGTTTCTAGTGACATATTTCTGCCCATAACTGACCCTCTGCTCCTCAGTCTGTCAGCTGCTCTGTCTCCACAGAAAGTTCTAGAGAATCATCTTCCATCAGTAACAACAGGATTCATCACAGTGTTTCTGTCCTGCTCTACAAACCACACTGTGCTGAGGTTCTCAACCAGGGGGTCGAGACCCCACAGGGGGTCACCAGATAATTTTGGGGGGGTCGCAAGTTGATTTATGGGATAGGAAAAATATATATTTCTTTTTTTTTTTTCTTAAGCCTCTCTGCCTCCTCTGAATCAAATGAATCAAACTGAAAACGGAAAATCTTTTTTTTCTCTCTCTGTTCATTGACTGTACATGCAGCCTGTGACGTCACTGGGGTGAGAGGAGGCATCGCATCGTTTTAAGGAGTCACGAGCCAAAAAGGTTGAGACCCTCTGATCTGCTACACTAAACTCTGTTCTGCTGATCTCTGCTGTTCTCTGCTCTGCTGTCTGCTGCTTCTGTCTGTCCAGAGGAGCTTCAGCATCATCAGGACAAACTGCTTGATATGAACCCAGGCGGGTGAGAGGTCAGAGGTCATCTGACTGGACCTACCAGCTGCTTCCTCAGCAGGAGGATGTTCTCCTCCAGCAGCTTCTCCTCGGAGCTCAGGTGAAGCTCCCTCTCCTCGCTCCTTGTCTCCTCCCTCCTCGTCTCCTCGCTCCTCTCCTCCAGCGCGCTCCGGACCAGCAGCTCCTGTCTGTGCCGCAGGAGGTCCAGTTCTCCCAGTCCGGACAGCGCTGCCTCCAGACGCTCCCGGGCGCGCACCCGCTCCGCGTCCCCGTCCGCCGGCGCCCTGTCCCGGCAGCAGCGGCCGTCCGGCTCCCGGCAGGCGGACAGCAGCATCTCCGACACCCGCAGCCAAGCGCTGAGACCCGGGTTCAGACCAGCAGCATGCCGCGCGGTCCGGAGGCTTCAGGAGGACAGGAGGCAGCAGGGAACCATGGGAGAAATCACCCGGGAAAATCACCTGATTAAAATCACCTGATTAAAATCACCTGGTTGAAATCAGCTGTTAAATTCAGCCGGTTGGATCAGCGGGTCAGAGGGGAAAGTGAAGCCGCATCCTGAGCAGAAACTGGTTCTGTGTTTCCCAGAGTGAACCGGACCGGTCTGTGTTTCTCCAGACAAACTGGGAGCAGATCCGGGTCCAGGTAGAGGTCCGGGTCCCGGTCCAGGTGCTGTCCAGGTAAATCCCACAATCCCCCGGGGCAGCAGCGTAGAGTAAAGCAGTAAATCCTCAGCAGAGCGGAGCTGCCGTCGCGCGCTCAGGAGGCTCCGGCCGGACTGACCGAGCGGCGGGGAGAGCGGAGCAGACTGCGACAAGCCCCGCCCCCCCGGACCACAGCCCCGCCCCTCTGGAGCCAGTCCCGCCCCCTCCGCTCTGTCACACCCCGCTCTGCCTGTCAAGCCAGCCAGAATGAAAAACACTTCCGGTTACAGCCTTCAAAATAAAACTCTTTTTAACCAACGTGCTGCAAAACAGGAATACACAGCTGTAGAATGAAAATAAAGAACGTATTTAAAGAGGGATCCGTGGTAAATTAAAATACAAAAGTTCTTTTAAAAGCATATCAATAGTGACACAGGCCTGCTTCATGCATATAAACACATCTGCCAAAAATCTACAAAGATCAAAGATCAAACCCAGCAGGCGGTCTGAGCCTCAGCAGCTCTGTGGCTCCTCTGCTACTATTTTATTTTGCATTTACAATCATTTGCATAATGTATGTCCATCTGAAACTGAAATGTTCCAATTATGATGTTAAAATTATGACTACCAATTTATTTCTCCAATCACTCACAAATTCTTTATTCTTCAATTTGATATCAAATAAGGTCGATATGATCAAGCTCATGTTTACATTATGGAAACACAGATTATTGGCACAGAAACAAAACCTTTAGGTATGAATTAACTCTGTGACTTACCTTAACATGTAAAACATACTGCTCTATATCCAGCAGTATGTTTTGCATCTTAAGGTAAGTCACAGAGGTTTTAGCTCAGAAAACTTTAGCCACAACATCAAAGGAAATTTCATCAAAGTACTTAGAAGCTGTAACTCTCACAGGTGACAGTCTGTTTGAAATTAATTCTTGAGGCTGTTTATATTTTGCATAATGTCTTTTGAAGTGTTTTTAGCGATGCTAGCTTGCTATAACTGTAGGCTACTGTTAGCCTGGTTAGCTAGCAAGCTAAAGGATGTAGGCTATTGTGTTGTGTGAATGTGGCTTTGTGCTTCAAAATATAAAGAAAAAAATGTCTGCAACTTACTGCCTTCATATGTGACTGCTGCACTGATGTCTAATATCTAATGAAATGTATTTTAACACATTTCATTGCTGAATGACATGAACTCCAGGACCAGAGACTCCTGCAGGGAGCTGCAGGTTTAAATGGGCACATTATAATTCTGATATACTTTTCATTGTTTAAGCCTTCAAATCTATATTTTAGTCTTAAATACAGACGACCTGTCCATTCATTAGAAATAACCCACATCACAACACAATATAATCCTGTTAACATCTAGCCGATTTAACAGCTGATAACTAGATTTCACTCCATATGGTTGATTCTATTTTGATCTAATTTTGTTATTCTGCACACCCTTCGTTATTATTTCATGTTTAGAGTTGTGGTTTCATTTATCATTGTTATGGATTGAAATTGACAGACATTCTTCAACTTTCTGGTTTTCTCTGTTCAAGCCTGAAATGACCTGTCATCAGGAAATACTGTACAGCAAAATACAATATAATTAGATGTACAATCTTCATAGTATCTATTTAACAGCTAGGCATATAGTGTCACTCCATACTGAATCTAATGATTCTAATTGTAATGGTTGATGATTATTCATGATTTATGAATGATGATTCTAATGATTTTGGGATGAATTTTTGTTATTCTGTACACCTCAATAAGTCATTATTCTATTTTTGAAAAGTAATGAAGATAACTTTTATTTTGAAGGCAGATTCGCGTGACTTCCTGTCTTACTGTGTTTCTCTCCGGCAGCTTGACGTACCGCCCCTCCGGCCCCACGGCTTCCACAAACCCTCCGCCTTCCTCCGGGCTCTCCCAGGTCCTAGCGCCCTCTAGTCAAGCTATATATTTGCATACACTTGACAGTATAGTAAAGTGTAAAGTGTACAGTCCAGCTTCTGTTCTGACATGTATGGAAACCAAATACAAATCATATCTGTTCATGTGTGTCCAATATATAGAGAAATGTTAATGTATATTATTGTTGATACAAAGGCCATTTTGCTGTATATTCTATATGCATTGAAATGTGTTTACATGGTACTGCTGGAGGAAAAGCATCAGAGTGAAAATCTGCAGGTAAAATAAACTGCTGCTGCTCTGATTCACTGCTCCAATTAAAACTCAGTCTGGCAGCCCGTTAATTACTCTAATTAATAATTCATGAGTCCAACACTTCATCATCATTAGGAGGAAGGCTGGATTAACATGACAATGAGGTGTGTGTGTGTGTGTGTGTGTGTGTGTGTGTGTGTGTGTGTGTGTGTGTGTGTGTGTGTGTGTGTGTGGGAGGGGGGGGTACACACTAGGCACCGCCCCACACACACACACACACACACACACACACACACACACACACACACATACATACTGCAGAAGTGTCCTTGAGCAAGACACAAAGCTCCATTTATTATTTCTATTATTATTATTATTCTTAGTGGCACACATGACACGTTTACATCATTATTTATTGCATAAATCTTTCCATCTTTGTTTATAACAGAATTTCTGTGTTCAAAGAGCAATTTTCTGCAAACCAGAGAGAGGTGACCTGTTCAGAGAGACAGCAGGAGAGAGAGAGGAGGAAGAGAGAGAGAGGAAGAAGAGGAGGAGGAGGAGAGAGAGGAGGAAGAGAGAGGAAGAAGAGGAGGAAGAGGAGAGAGAGAGAGAAGAAGAGGAGGAGGAGAGAGAGGGAGGAAGAGATAGGAAGAAGAGGAGGAGGAGGAAGAGGAGAGAGAGGAGGAAGAGAGAGGAAGAAGAGGAAGAAGAGGACAGAGAGAGGAGGACGAGAGGAGGAAGAAGAGGAGAGAAAGGAGGAGGAGGAGGAGGATCTACGTACATTGCTGAAGGATGAAGACAAATATTCAGTTCCTTTCTCTTCTTTTCTGATGGGAGATGTTTTGATAAAGAGCATCAAAAGTCAAGGTCTCTCTCTCTCTCTCTCTCTCTCTCTCTCTCTCTCTCTCTCTCTCTCTCTCTCTCTCTCTCTCTCTCTCTCTCTCTCTCTCTCTCTCTCTCTCTCTCTCTCTCTCTCTCTCTCTCTCTCTCTCTCTCTCTCTCTCTCTCTCAATTCAATTCAATTCAATTCTCTCTCTCGGTAGAGCGAGGTTACCTCAGTACAGAGCAGGGCGGGGCTGATGGGATTTTCTGCCTGGCTGGACAAAGAGAGAGAGAGACAGAGAGAGAGAGAGAGAGAGAGAGAGAGAGAGAGAGAGAGAGAGAGACAGACAGAGAGTTTCAGTCACACCTCTGTCTGGAAAACAGCAGATCAAATATTTACTGAAACTTGGAGCTGTTTCAACTAAACGATGATACTGGAACCATTTACTTTATTTGTTAAAGTCAGTCATGTGACTTTCCCTTCAGTCCATCTCTCCTGCAGTTTTGTCCTCCAGTCCATTTTAAATCCATCCATCACAGAACAGATTGTGTGTCTCCATCAGCAACAGAAACCAGATCAACGTAAACTGACAAACTGTGGATCCATTCACAGTGAGAAGAGGAATCTGACTTTACTTTGTTTCTGCTCTTTATTTCCTCATTTCTAATGTTTCCAGTGAAAAGAATCTAGTGTGAACTCTGTCCTCTCTCCTGTTAGAATCACATGGAAAAGATCACAGCTGACAACGTTCTCTGTTCTAAAGAGGAACTCAGGAACTTTTACTCTGAGGACATTTTAAATCACACACTTTTTACTTTTACTGAAGGACATTTTTACACCAGGACTTTTACTTCTACTGCAGTAAAATATCAGTAAAGTAACAGAACTTCTACTGCAGCAGGACAGTCTTGTTCTCTTCACACTGCTGCTGACAGAGGAGGAAGCACCTCAGTCCATTTCCATTTCCTTCCTGACACTTTCTCCTCCTCTTCCTCTACATCTAGTTACCAGTTACTTTGCAGTCAGTGTTGCTTTTAGTGTTGCTGTGGCTCAGTGTGACAAGACAACTGTCACATTTGATCTATCATCATACCTATTATCACTATGATGAACAGTAAGTAGTGGAACAATAAAACTCAATAGATATGTTTTGATAGGTGTATTTATTGCAGCCTCACAGGCTTCAGATCAGCATCAGTTCACTGTGTGGGCGGAGTTACGCACCGGGAGCAGAGCTGCCAACTCTTTAACAAGGAAAGCAGCTATTGGCTGCTCAGAAAGTCGCTAGAAGTCGCCAGATGATGTCATACGATAATTTGCATATCAATATATAATGCTGCACTATGCACGCCGCAGCGTAGCCCGTTTTAATATAAGTGCTGACTCCGCCCACCCGGGCCAGTTTCGGCGTACGCTGGTAACAATAACAAGCGGACCCTATCCTACAGTCCCTGCTCTCAGCAGAGGGAGGAGCTACGCTGTGATCATGTGACTCTCTGGATCAGACAAACAAGTAGAGAAAACCTGCATCAGCCAAACCAGTTTACTGCCAAATGATTTGGGATTCAACACATTAACTTTGCTTCATATGGTCAGAAAAAGTCTCCAGATTTGTCTCTAGTCTCTTCTGAGAAATAAAGTCTCAGGAGGTTGGTAGACTTTTGATTCACTCGCTCCACCGTAAAGTCGGACGATCATAAACCGGATAATCCAGTAAGGAGTAACGAGCCCATTTAAATTTCAGTAATTGCAATTGTGCTATTTAATTTGAAAAAGTATTTTGTTACATTACTAGTTACTGCCAAAAGTAGTGGAATTACAGTAACACTTACTTTGTAACGTGTTATTCCAACACTGCTGCTGAGCATCTAAACCTGTCTGGTCTCAGATCAAAGTGGATTCTGATTCACCTCTAGTCGTTCCGGTCCTTTCTGTGAATCTTCCACTGAGCCCAACGGTAGAATCAGCTTCACTTCCTGGATCAGCAGCATCACATGACAGCAGCGGTCAGAGGTCAGAGGTCAGAGGTCAGAGGTCACAGCAGCAGATCTTCCTGACGTTTGAACCCGGGCCGAGCCGCTCTGCTCTCTCTGCTGTGGAGGAGTCTCTCAGACAGAGGGGCATCATGGGAAACAGATGGCAGCCATGACTTAAACACACAAACACGCTAACATGACACATCATCATCATCATCATCACCATCATCATCCTCAGTCCTAGTCTGGGAAACATTATCCTGCCACACTGTCTCACTGAAGTCCTTCATCTGTGGGGAAATAATCACTCTCTCTCTCTCTCTCTCACTGTCTGTCTCTCTCTCTCTCTGTCTATCTTCCTCTCTCTCTCTCTCTCTCTCTATCTTTCTCTATCTTTCTCTCTTCCTCTCTCTGTCTGTCTCTCTCTTCCTCTCTCTGTCTGTCTCTCTCTCTCTTGTTTTTCAGATGGAGATTCATGTTAAACTCATTTCTTTATGAATTCAGTCGTTTATAAAGAGAGAAGGAACATAAGCTGAAGACTGGAGGTGCAGAAACAGGCAGGAGTGGAATACATAATACATAACACATAATGGCTAATACATAATAGATAATAGATAGGAAGCAAGAGATGTTATTACACAATTTGTTACTAAATTCTGATTGGCCAAGGAGGGCTTTGAGGATCGCTGTTTCACATCCAATCACATCACTCCGCAGTCAAGAAGTTGACGCAGCAAGAACGTATGGAACCCCCTCAAGCCTCCCGGAACCTCTTTAAGAACCCACAGAACCCCCTCAAGCCTCCCGGAACCTCTTTAAGAACCTACAGAACCCCCTCAAGCCTCCCAGAACCTCTTTAAGAACCTACAGAACCCCCTCAAGCCTCCCGGAACCTCTTTAAGAACCTACAGAACCCCCTCAAGCCTCCCGGAACCTCTTTAAGAACCTACAGAACCCTGTTAAGAACTCCTGGAACCCCCTCCAGGACCACTGGACCCCCTTCAAGAATCTCTGGAACCCTTCAAGCACCCCTGGAACCTCATTAGGAACCGGCTTAAAAATCCATAGAACCCCATTAAGAACCCATAGAAGCTCTTTAAGAACCCCCCTCCTCCTCCCCCTCCCCCCTGATGGCTCAGACTGGTCTCCAGCAGGACGCTGTAGTCTGATAGGAAGGAGAGTAGAGATGAACCATATTTATTCTGATGCTGTCAAAATGGCTCTATTCAAGTCTAACCACACACACACACACACACACACACACACACACACACACACACACACACACACACATTAACCCTCTCCTGGTGTTTTGAGGCTTCAGGAGTCGACATGCTGGAGATCGGAGTGAAAAGCAGCGAGCGGCTCAAGGTTCTGCTGATTAAACCTCTTCTTCTGTGGTGAACAGAAAGTCAAGGTTTATCTCCTGTGTGTGTGTGTGTGTGTGTGTGTGTGTGTGTGTGTGTGTGTCAAGGTCCAGGTGAAGCTCCTGAACAACAGGCTGTTCATGCTGCCTGATGCTGACAGACAACAGAGGAGCAGAAAATGTCTGTGTGCAGAAATATATGGACAAACACACACACACCCACACACACACACACACACACACACACACACACACACACACACATACACACATACACCCCCCCTCCAGGCCCTGAAACAGACTGTTTGTCAAGGTGAGGCGCTCATGCATATTTCAAAATGCATATCAATTTTTCAGCTCTGCGCTCCAAGCAATTAAAAACCGCTCCAGGTCTGAGTCCTGCTCAGATCTCCAGTCTGTCTGCAGCTTCACCTCATCCATCACTGATCTGATCCAGACACTCACTGAGGAAACAGGATACACTCCAACTCCTGATCAGGAATATTACAAGACAGCGACAGTAAGGAGGTCAGAGGTCAGAGGTCAGAGGTCACAGCACAGAACAATATAAATTCCACGTTCAGAATCCCAAATCCACGGCGGCGGTCTCCGGTGGGACACGGCGTCCCGCTCAAACAACCAATCAGAGCTCAGAGTTAAGCAGCTTGTCTGCAGGTTTCTGTGATCGAGCCGACTGAGCGCTCAGACACAGACACACACACACACACACACACACACACACACACACACACACACACACACACACACACACACACACACACACACACACACACACACACACACACACACACTGGGCGAATGCCAGCACTGTGCCTTTCATCTGAGTAAATACTGGAAATATAGCAGTCAAATTAGCTCTCTGTCTAGGGTTAGTTTACTTGCAGAAATGATAAAGATGCTGATAAAGAAAGGAAATAATTAGAACTCTGAGAAAGTAATCAGTAACTGATGAGTAATCCTCCCTCCTCCGGTCAGCAGCTCAACAGCTTCAGTTGATGTACGTTCATAAATCTGCTCCATCACAGAGCGAACAGGATCTACTGACTGCTGGATCACACAGGGAGCCAGGCTACTGATGGAGGGGGCCACATGTTGCCATGACAACAGAGGCATCGTTTGTGTTACCTGGTGATGGAAATGCTTGCAGGAGGAAGAGAGGAGAAGGAGGAAGAAGAGGAAGAGGAGGAGGAAGAGTGGATTACAGCAGGTCTTGCAATAAGCGATATCTGATATCACATTGTTTCTAACAGATCCTGAAGCTAATGTTGCTGTGTGGAGATTTCATTGAGACATAATGATATAAACCAACATCCAGCAGTGTTGCTGTTGCTTGTTGTCAGATTCTGCTCCTGAACGAAGCTCCTCCCCCTCCATTCAGCAGCTTTTCATTTTTAAAACTAGCTTGTCTCCTCCCTTGTCGCTCTCCCCCTCCCATTCCTGAAAAAAAATCGTATAATGTCAGAATCAAAACTTGTTAAACTGTTAAACTAGGAAACTGATAAAATAGCAAACGTGTTACACTAGTAAACTGTTAAGCTAGCAAACTTGTTAAACTGTTAAACTAGTAAACTGTTAAACTAGTAAACATGTTAAACTTGTAAACTGTTAAGCTAGCAAACTTGTTAAACTGTTAAACTAGTAAACCGTTAAACTAGTAAACTTGTTAAACTTGTAAACTTAAGCTAGCAAACTTGTTAAACTGTTAAACTAGTAAACTGTTAAGCTAGCAAACTTGGTAAACTGTTAAACTAGTAAACTTATAAAATAGCAAACGTGTTACACTAGTAAACTGTTAAGCTAGCAAACTTGTTAAACTGTTAAACTAGTAAACTGTTAAACTAGTAAACATGTTAAACTTGTAAACTGTTAAGCTAGCAAACTTGTTAAACTGTTAAACTAGTAAACTGTTAAACTAGTAAACATGTTAAACTTGTAAACTGTTAAGCTAGCAAACTTGTTAAACTGTTAAACTAGTAAACATGTTAAACTCGTAAGCTGTTAAGCTAGTAAACTTGTTAAACTAATAAACTGTTTAACTGGAAAACATGTAACTAGTAAACTTGTTAAACTGGTAAACTTGTTAAACTAGTAAATTAGTAAACTTGTTAAGCTAGTAAAATGTTAAACTAGTAAACTCGTTACTAGCAAACTTATTAAACTAGTAAACTTGTTAAACTAGTAAATTAGTAACCTTGTTAAACTAGTAAATTAGTAAACTTGTTAAACTAGTAAACTTATTAAACTAGTAAACTGTTAAACTAGTAAATTTGTTAAGCTAGTAAACTGTTAAACTAGCAAACTTGTTAAACTGGTAAACTTGTAACTAGTAAACTTGTTAAACTGGTAAACTTGTTAAACTAGTAAATTAGTGAACTTGTTAAGCTAGTAAACTGGTAAACTTGTTAAACTGATAAACTTGTTACCAGCAAACTTGTTAAACTGGTAAACTTGTAACTAGTAAACTTGTTAAACTGGTAAACTTGTTAAACTGGTAAACTTGTTAAACTAGTGAACTGTTAAACTGGTGAACTTGCTACCTGCCTCTTCACTTGTCATTGTGGGACATGTGACCTTCAGCAGGAGAAAGATCAGTCAAAGTGAGACTGGTGACTGGTGAGACTTCTCTTATCTTAGCTCTTAGCCTTCATGCACGCTGCTTTGCAACGTTTGTCCTTCTAGGCCTCCGTAGTGCAGTGGCTTTGCTGTGTGTTATTTACAAATGTGGTTTCTGTCGCCCTCTAGCTTTAACTCTCATCACATTATCATTTAGCAGAGGCTTTTGTCCAAAGCGACTTACAATAAGTGCATTTTGTCAAATGTCAACTCTCCACATGCTGCCTGTGTGAATGAGAACTGATGTTAGATATTAACATTAATATTAATAGCAGCAGTAGCAGTAGTAGTCTCTCTCTCTCTCTCTCTCTCTGTATTTCCCTTGTTCCTTCTCTCTCTGTATCTGTTTTGCACTCTGGTCTGTGTTTCTTTCAATTAAGTTAAAAGAAATTAAATTCAAGAAGCTTAATTGACATAAA